>NC_079335.1:125361225-125661642 GCF_029582105.1 Oenanthe melanoleuca
GTTAATGTAGTTGACAATTGGCAAAGGAAAGAAAAAAAACAAACTTCTGGTTTATTTTAGTTACAGAATGGCAATTGTAGCTGAAATGATGAATGAAAAAATCATTCATAAAAAGAGTAAATAGAAAGATGTGTATCCTAAGACCTCTTGAAGTCAATATTGTCAATATCTAACAAATGTCTTCCTGCCAAGCTTTTACATACACTGGCAATCCTTGAACTTCTTAAGGGTAATGCAGTGCATGATATTCTTCTCAGGACTGAGTTAAGTAGTCTGATTAGAGGGAGTTTAGAATGAATTAAGCAAGACATCACAATATAATGCCTTTGCTTTTTTTATAGGCACTGAATGAAATTGCAATTTTGCTTTGGCTCCTTTTCCCCTTCAGTGGTTGAAGGATGATAGTGTGGGGGGAACCCTCGTGTTTGATCAGTGAAAGGGTCCCTGGGCTGCTTTAGGGCTGAGTGTATCAGGGCTGACCAGGATAACATTTCTTTGCTACCAACAGCTTAAGCTGCAGCTTGAGCTCAAGAGGGAATTTAATTAATCTCTCAGAATTCTAGGCATAATTGTCAAGTAGGTAAATTAAATACAGGAAAGCTAATACTTCATTGTAATTTCTTCAGACATGTGATAACCTTTGCCAGTAGGCAACTTTTGCTAAGCTACCACTCTGATGATGCTTACTATAGCTGTTATATGCTAGCTGACATGAAATAGTTCTGAATGAACTAAAATACTGCGTTACTGTACCTACTGGCATAGGAACATTAGAGTATGCAAACTTTATAAATCTTGGGTAGATGCTGCTCCTGTTAAGATCAGTGGCAAAATCCCAATTAACCACTCCAAAGGGTGGAGGTTTCACCATTTCTTCATTATCTTTTATAGCAAGTGCCAGCCAAATTTACTTAGAAATTCAAGTGGCAGTGTTTAAATCTGACTGGTGATGGCACTTCAAACAACTCTACATAGTACTGCTTTAGAATCATGGATAAGAGCCACACAGGTCTCAATGCTTGTTTAAAAAAGCTATATAGAATAAACTGCATTGTGCTTTCAAGAGGAGTAGGCAGTTCAGATTTGCCTTACACTCCAATTTTTATGTTTCATCAGACTCGATCACTTTTTCATATAAAAGTTGGATTCCAGTTTGCATATGCACCACATATTCAAGCAGGCATTCAAGCAGCACAGGGGGGAATATTTTCTGATTATTTTGTTTGTGGCAAAGAAGTTTACAAGTAAACTGCTAAATATTTGAATTACTATAAAAATGTCAGCAAACAACTGAACCAAGTTACAGTTTAGTTTTCTGCAGTTCATAAGCTTTATTGAGAGATTAATGAACAGAAGCATCTTTTCTAAAAATCTTAATGAAATATTATGAATGATATGTTTACAAGGATTAGCTTCATAAACTGACAGAATATAGTTTAGCAAACTTTTTCTTTGCATTTCTACAGTTGAGTGATTTTGGAAAGCATCTGAAAAAGCTGAGGATTTTCATTAAAGATGAAAACAATGTTCTACAGAAGGTTTGATGAATTATTCTTATTCCAGCTCTCTTCTAGATAGAGATAAAATGGAATCATGTTTAAAATCTAGCCAGTTTATTTTAAATCTGTATCTGTGGACCTCTAAGAAGCTACTTGCAAGTCCTGTTACATAATAATAGTGGCAGGACCAACATAGCTGCCAGTAATTCCTCCTAGTTTTGTATGAGTGAAAATAGAGGAAGAGAGAGCATATAATGACTCAAAGTTCCTGAAAAATCATTAGATAGAAAAAAAAAAGACTCTACTATGCTTATATTTTTCTTAATGCATGTAAATAGAAGCTTTTGGGAAAATAAGCAACTAAATAATTGAACTATACTGGACTGAAATTATGCTAGCAAATACAATGAAATTCAGTTTTGAAAGTGTTCGTTGGTTCTACATATTAGTAAGCTGGTAAACTCAGTTTTGTTTTATTTCTGGCAATAAATGTTTGGGTCCTAGCTGTTGTCATTTGTCAATATTGAAACTCATATTAATGCCAGCACAGAACTTACCTGGGCCTTTCAGAAGAGATCCTGTTACGTGCTGAGCACTTTCAACTATTGTTTGTGTTAGAGTGGCATCCAGTCAGCTCCCTACCTAGAACTACACACATAGAGTTAAATTCACTCTCCTGAAAAATTTGCAGTGTAAATAGTCAAGAAGGTCTAAGACATCTAGCCAAAGGCCAGATGACGATCTCGGTCTGAAACATGAATACTCTGTGTTTAACAACAGTAGACTGAGCTCTTTGTAGGAGGATTAAATGTTAATTGAGTCTCTGATAAAGGTACCCAGAAATGAATGACCAGTACCTTAAAGTTGTATGTTATTTCCCACTGATCTTATTTTCTTCAGTATTAATCTCTATATTTACTAGCATTGGCCTTCCACAGAACAATGTATAATTACACATTGTTTTATATTGGTTTTTGCTCTTATACCCACTTTCCATTTGACATTTTTAGTCACTTCAATGGAGTAAATTTCAAAGTAACTTAAATGAAGAGACTCACTGAATTGCTCACATGAAGAACTGCCTTATATAAGATAACAAGAGCAGAGGGAATTGTCTGTGTCTCAGTTGAGAAGGATCATTGCTAACAATGTTGTGCTTAATGGTCACCTGGAAGTTACAGCTGGAAAATCCAAGTTTCCTGCTAAGTATAGTTACAGCCATTTCAGATGGACACCTTTCTAATCAAGGTGATATCCACAGATACCACAGGAATCTTTCTTCATCTTCTGAACAAACCAAGGATATGGTCTTGCCTTACCAGAGAGCCTGTGAGCTGTTCAGCTGGCTCCATGCTTTGGAGGTGGCTCAGTTAAGCAGCATGGGAAGGACCTGGGGCTGGTAGTTGTCCTCTAGGAGTGAACCCCTTTTGAATCCTTGTGCTGCTTTGTATGGGTGTATGCAAAGATTTACCACTTAACCAAGGTAGTACAAGAAATTTGGGTGTTCATCCATAAGAAGAAAGTGTAGTCATTGCTCATAGTTGATAGGGAATAGCACTGAGAACAAGAATATATATAAAGCTCATCAGAGGTGTGCTGCTGTGTGTTTTTCCACGGGTCCCAAAATGCCATCTGAATTAGGATCATATGGTAGGCAGGAGAACTAGAATTGGTTTCAGAAAGTTACATACTGAAATGTAGTCCTGAAAGGTGGCTTCCTACAAGGATCAGATTAGTCTGTGCACCAGAGACCGAGGAAACACGGGGAGAGGAACATTCTGTGTCCAGGAGATGGACGGAGGGTGCAGTACTCAATTTCTTACCTGTAGATATTGTGCACAAAACCAGCTGAAAAATGCAGTTCCTGTAAGTGCATCTTCTCAACTGCACCTCAACATGATGGCCATACTCCTTTTTCCAGAGTTATCATGTGGGATTCAGGAAAGGTGACAAGGTGTGGCATCTGGACCATGGCTTTTTTATTATTTATAATATAGAAGACCTGAAGAGATATGAATATAAGAGATATGGCAGAATGTCTGTTCTCACCACACTTTTAGGAATGTTTTCTGAAATAAACGTGCATTTCAGTTTAATAAGTCACATTTCAGTGTTGCAGTTTCATGTGACACTGTTTAGCAAACAATTTCTTGCTTGGTCATATCCAGCAGTGTATGTAAGAACCAAAGCACTTTGCCTGTGGTTTTTAATGAATAATGTTAACTATTACCAAGAGTTAGATGAATAATACATTCAATAAATTTGAATAAATAAGCAGTATTTTTAAATCTATGGTTTCACTGCATTTTATTCAAGATTGTTCTTTTTGTACTTTTAAGAAGTATTAAGATATGACATAAACTTTTTGGTAGCTTTGACATGTTTATTTCGTGATGTCCTCATTACCTTGGGGTTATAAAATTATTGTTCTTCAAAAGGAGGTGTTTGAAATGCCTTTCTCTTCCTGGGCAGTCTACAAGTGCTTAATTGCCTCAACAATTAGAAAGTAATATTTTTATTCTGGTTATTTCTTCTAGAAATTGAACAGTCTGTAGGCAATGTCAGGTGAATTTACAGACGTATTTGGAGGTTGTTAGAGTCAAGATGGAATGTGCCGTGTCTTCAGAGTTGTCTTCTCAGAATTAAGCTGACAATTAAAAACATCTATTTTAAATATATTAAATGTCTCTGAAAGCACAGTATTGTCATTACAGAGATATCAAAGCTTCATGATTAAGACTGTGTTGAGATATACTTGTAAAATAAAAACAAGCTAAACTTTGATTTTACCTTTCATTAGTGACTGCAATAAGACTGTATTTGACACAGTGTCCCCTCAAAGGTGAACAACATTTTCTGCTTGTGGCTTTTTAATAATGAAATATTTACTTACTTTTCAGTGCTTACATAACAAAAACTACTGTAATTCATGGCACTGTTTACAGCTTGATGGAAGAGAGAGAAAGATAACCAAAGACTAAATAAATTCATAGCCTGAATTAGCCTCTTCTGTTTCTTTCAGGTAGCACTGAGGCATTATCTAACATCAGAAAGCTCAAGTGACTGTAGCATCTAAGCTATGATGTATGCAGATGGATGACTCTTTTTTTTAGCCTTGATTTCCCTCAAGCTGATACCAGCAGTGTTAACTGCTTCGAAAAATCACAGGTAGCTCTTCAGTTGTATTTTATATGTATTTTGATCTTCCCTACAAGTTTTGTGTGCCTGAGTAGTTATCTGTAGCACATCCAGCTATCATGATTTAAGTGAACCATAGAATGGCAGGCTGGAGAGAAGCTCAGCATGAGCTGGCCATGTGCTCAAGCACCCCAGAAAGTCAGTCATGTCCTGGGCTCACAGAAAGCAGGTGACCAGCAGGTCAGGGCAGGTGATTCTCCCACTCTGCTCTGCTCTTGTGAGACCCCACCTGCAGTGCTGCATCCAGCTCTGGGACCACCATGAGAAGGATGTGAACCCCTTGGAGCAGTTCTGGAGGAGGGACTGTAACACTTCTGTGTTCTCGGACAGACTGAGAGAGCTGGGGCTGTTCAGCCTGGAGAAGAAAGCTCCAGGGGGACCTTATAACAGCCCTCCAGAAATTAAAATAGGTTGACAAGAGGGCTGGACAGTGACATTTTGCAAGGACATGTAGTGGTAGGACAAAGGGGGATGGCTTTAAACTGAAAGAGGGCAGGTTTAGATTGTATGTCAGGAAAAAACTTTAGATAACAGTGGTGAGATACTAGAAGAGATGGCCCAGAGAAGTTATGGATGCTGCACACTTGGAAGTGTTGAGGCCAAGGTGGATGTGGCTTGTGATCTGTGAGGGAGCAACATGAGTCCTCAAATTACTTTTCTGTTTGAATTTACCCCCATTGTGGTTCAGTAGCAAACTGGTGATGTTTTACACTTCCTTCAGTACAAAATCTCTTTATGTCTCACTTTATTTTGCAAAAGCTACATTATTTTGAGCACACTTATCACCATGCATTTTTTATTTGATATCACATAATTTTAGTGATCTGTAGCCTTAGTCTGGAGCTTGTATTCTGTAGTCTTAGTCACCTGTACAGTGTAGGTGCTTCATCACTGAGCCCCTCTCTTGCTTTGCACTTCCTTTTCATTGTGGTGCAATTTGCCACGTGCCAGCTAACAGACTGCAAGCATTTCTTAATGGATAAGGATGATTCCTCATGGAAGAGGTAGGAATGCTGTCCCATAAAGTTACAGCTCTTTTTATATTTTGGGCTGTCATCATCCATTGTAGTAAAATGAACACAAAAGATATTAGATGATCTTTACATTGCCATGATAGTCTCTCTCCAGACTATACTGGCTCACTGTACAGAGTGAGCATTTCATACTCTCAAAATATGCCATGTGCAATCTCATCCAGCCTTAAGTATTGAAGGACAGGAGAGAGAGGATGCTCACACCTTCACTACTTAGATTGCTTAGAGAAACTTCCTGACATTTCTTGGATTTAGTAGAAAAAGTGTCTGCAACTGATGAGTGTTCTCATTTGACTAAAAGTTGGATCCCTCTGGAGCTCCTTCTGTTCTCACCAGCCAATCCAGCTCCTGATGGGATCTTCTCTCTCTCTTTTTCTTTTTTTTTTTTTTTTTTTTGTCTTCAAAGCAATACAGAAAGGGAACGACAGGTTTATTGCTGTTATCCTCAGTTGTGCTGATGCTGCAGGGGTAGAAACTCGGGACTGGACGGTATGAGATGCAGAAGCATCAAATAACACAAAATTTAAAGAATGAAATGATTTGGAGGACAGGGAAAACTCAGAGGAAAGAGGTGTTTTGAATGCTGTATGCACCTGAGCATTTGGTGGTAGAGATGAACTGGGAAGTTATGCTACAAAATGCCAGATTATCCAACAGACAGCACTGTCTTCCATTTATCTATATTGTAGCAGGGGAAATTCCATTTACATTTCAAAGGGCAGTTTAGTCAAACTAGCTTAGAGAATCTCTGCTAAATCTCTGGCTTTGCTTCAGGGTGTTTAAGAACATTGAGAAACTGAAGGAGTTAGACATAGCCATAGACAGCTGATCACGGGCTCCTTACTGTGCAGAGCTGTGGCTGGGCTTTAACAAGCCCTTTAAGCCCTGCTCTTGATTAAAACTCGGTGATGAGGAACAAATGGTGTGAGTGGAGATTTCCTTTAATGTTCTCAGGACCATTTCCACTGCTACAGACTGCTGAAGGGTCTGACACTTTTAAGCCTTTGAGCTCTTTTGTGTTAGAATACAATGTTTTCTTCTGTGTTCAAATATTGCCAAGAACATTTTGAGTTGAAGCAGGATCAAGTAATAAATAATAATCATTGTTACCATATGTTCTCACTGATAAAGCAGACCCAGTATTTTCTTGTTAGCTGGTTTTTCTTGCATTTTTTGTTTTTGTTGTCTCTGGGTATTTGATAGTGTATACTTCATAAAGACTGGAGTAATTTCAGCACTGAAAAGAAAACAAGTATGTGTGGATTTATAAGTGTTTAAATGCCTGCTGACTTTACTGGCAATCAGATGTGAAATGTTCTGGAAGTGTTTGTCCCATGAAATGCCTGGTGTAATCAGAGGTCATCACTGGAGAAACCAGTAGGTAGTCACCAAATAAATGTATCCCTTCTTTTTCATCTGCTTTTCAGATACGTGCAGAATAATAATCCAAGCCCACTCCACATTTTGTTGTTGCTGTAGCTGTTTGAGTTGTCTGCACAGTGACAAATTACACAAATCTTTGCATTTAAACTAGCAGCCTCCCCTTTAATAAGATGTAAGTAGCCTATAGTGTGTGAGAAATGAGTGTGATTAAGCCAGAAGGAGATATGTGTGCACTGTATGCAGAAAAGGTCCTAGGAACCTCAAATATTAACTGAAGGCATCTCCATCCCCTTGCAAAATATTGGGACAGTGCCTTATTAGTATCAAAGCCTATAATTTACCTACTTATTTACATAACTTGCAACATATGGTCAGTATATTATTTACTGTGATGTGGATCATCAAATGTTACAGACACATCACATACCACATCAAAGAACATGTTTGATGAGAGGTTTCTTGAAGTGATGAATTACATTTTTTTCAACTGATGTATAATTCCACATGGAGAAATCACATGGGTTTAATATGTGAAGAATTTAAGAAATTGCAAAACTAATTTTACTGTTGAAAATGTTCAATTTTTTTTTAAAGTTAAAATTAAACATATAAATTAATTAAGGGGTTTTTAAAGTAAAATATTGGTTTTATTATCATTATAAAAATACTTTTGCAAGTGCTCAAAATTTTATATTAAAATACTATTTTAATTTTTTAAATTTTATTGTAATAAGTGTATTGAACTCAACAGTGTACAGGGTTTGAATGGACAAGGATGCACCAGACTGGAAGAGATACTGGGAGGGAAAACAGCCCTATTCACAGTACATACTTTTTTTTTTTCAAAATAAAATAAAATAAAAAAAAAGTCTCTGTCTTCAGTCTGTTTGATTTATTTGGAAAGTTTTAGCCAGATAATTTTCATGATCTCTGAAGATCTCCTCCAGTGCATGATATATTGCTCTGCTTATGTTCACAAGTTCTGGTCACTCTATTTGCCTGAGAAATTCTTGTGCTACCGTGTGGTGGAAAATGGACTTGGCAGTAGATGGTTCTGAGTCAAGACTGAACCTTCTACATTTGTGCAAAAACACACCCACACATGTACAGGCCAGATCTTCTAGAGCTTTCCTCTGGAGTCACAGATTTGAGGTAGTGCAAGCCAGTTTCTGCTGCCTAATAGAGAGCTGAGAGAACACACCTAAACTACAAAAGAAGAGCAGGAAGAAGTATAAAGAGCGTGGAAAAATGGAAATGGTTTCACACATGGAAGGGGGATACTGGAATTAGGATTTAGTGCTGAGGAGACAGGAGTACAACAGAAAAAAAGTTAATAATGGAGAAGCTCATAGTAGAAAGAGGCAATACCCTTGGCAATGCACCAGTCATACATGACCTGCCAGAGTCTCACCCATATTCTGGTGTCAGCACACCTTTGTGAAGATTTTTGGAGAAGAACTTTTGCAGCAGAGTTTAAAGGCTCTAGTCTCTTACATGAACCATTTTCACCATGTGCAGTTAAAATTCTGGTGCAATGATCTTAAGATGGTGGTATTTATTCTTCATGGGTTTATCATGTTAAGCTTCAGTGGGCAGGGTACAGAAACTATCTGGAAAATTAATTAATTTTAGCAACTCTTTAATTCAGCACATTCAGTGTGTGAGCAGGACTTGCAGACTGTAAGCCATGTACCAGTCTTTATAGTAGTAATTTAAACCAAACTCACAGACAGAAACTGGAGAAAATTTTATGCTCCTCATACAGAGGAAGGCTGGAAGTGTAGACCTTCTGAAAGAAAAAAGCTTCATTTAATGCACAGGTTTGGTAGATGGAATCTTCTGTTTTGTTTGTTTGTTTGTTTGTTTTCTGAACTTCAGGCAAAGAATGAGGAAGATCCCCCTTCTCATATTATTTTGTACAGAGAGATGAGAAGATTTGTAGATGTCTACAAGGCAAAAGTTTTGAAGCTGACAGAAGAAATGTGGATAGACAGTTGGAGCAATTTGAAGTATATGGTTTCAGAGAGAAATTCTCTGTTGAGCAAAGAAATCTTAGGAAAGCTGAGGACCTATTGACTCCTTTGGTGTGAGTAAATCAACCAGCTGAAAATGATTACAAAAAGACTGTTTTTGCTGAGGAGAGGTAAAAATGAAATAAAAGTATGTTAATGGAGGAGATTTGAACATCCTAGAATATCACTAAAATATCTAGAGCATAAAAGATACAGGTCAGATGAGGTTTCAGTACTGGTGATGACATGTAGGTGATAAAATGTGGGTCAGCTGTCATTTGTGAGCACAGTCCCAGAGAAAAGCACCAACCAAAGTTCACATTAGAAGCATGGTCCAGAGCCACAAACCCAGCAAGCTGCCTGTGAGCATGGGAGTATCATAAAATGAAAAATGAAAAGCAGGTGTTTAAGAGTATGTGTGCTAAATACTGCAAAGCAAACTGAGGAGATCAAAGGTGAAAAGTGTGCAGCTGAAGAATGTTGCTGGGGAAAGCAGCCAGCAGAAATGTTGCTGTTTAAAAAAGGAGATTATAGTGGTGAGACATATATCTTTTCAAATAAATTAAGAAAAAATAGCCATAAAAATGAGCATCAGTACTGGGGACAAGTTTTGGGACTAACTTTAGGAAAAATTTAACCTGTGGCATAAAACATTGCTAGTAGTATACAAGAACATTTGTTCTATGCAGATAAAAGTCCAAAGGCACAAGTAAGCATCCAGATATTTCTATAATAGACACTCCTGGAGAAATAATTCTGCATAGAAAGGTTAGCTATACATTAAATTTGATAAATACATTAAAACCAGTAAAAACTGGGAAAGAATATTTGGCCTGTGTAACTGTTTATGAGTGTGTTTGAAAGCTGAGGATGCCAACTGCTTGCTGCAGAATCTACCTAGAAGGCAGTGCCAGAAGTGCACTGCTCTGTGATAGCTATTTCCACTGTGAGCCCCTTGGCAATAAAGATGTTAATTAGAAAAGTGAAGAAGCCACAGGAAAGGGTGCACTTGATGACAGCAGTAGAGAAGAAAAATGATGGGGTATTCCATGTGTGCATAGATATTAAAGATCTTTAAGGTGATGAATCAAGAAGAAATCAACAAAAGAACAATCATGCAATGAGACAGGAAAAAAACAACCCACTCATGCTAAATGTCATCACTTCCAGGCCCTCTCTAACAACCAAATTCATTATGTTAGATGCACAGTTTGATACTGGAAAGTCTGATAGGACAAGGAGAGCAGCTAATTAGTGTTTTCCAATACTTTATGCAGTAGGCAGTGTTTCAGAAAATCTGCTGGTAAATTGTCTGCACATGATATATCGAAGAAGAAAGGTCTTGGAATATCAGAATGTCTCACACTCTTACCAGAGTGAGTGCCACTAAAATCCAGTGGTGTTAATCACATTATATGGGGGGCATTTCAAAATCAGTCAGATCCAAATCATTAGCAAGCAGAGGAGTGGTAACAGTAGAGCCCTGGAATGGATTGCCCAGAGAAGTTGTGGAATTCCCCTCCTTGTGGAGATTCAAACTAGCCTGGCTATGACCCTGAATAAGCAGATCTAGCTTTGAAGTCAGCCCTGCTTTGAGCAGGGGGCATTTCTAGGTTATCTCCAGAGGTCCTTTACAGCCAGTTTTATTCCATGACTCAGGGAATTACTGTGGCCTTGAAAGGAGGCATCCAGGCATACCCAAAAATGGAAGAAAGGAAAAGAGCTGAAAGCACTGATCTCTCCAAAAGAAATTAAACTCAGAGTAGGGTAAGCAACTCACCTGCTAAATAGCAGAAATCATGTTATCTCTGTAAGAACCTGAAGGAAGAGCAAGCTTTTATTGCTATTCAGAAATGGCCTGGGAAATTTAGTAAATAGACACAGTTTACCTTGAAATAAAAGGCAACATTCTATGGGAAAATACCTCTACAGGATGTGCTGCATGAGCTGTGGACATTGCAGTAGTGATGTACATTTATGCAACATTTACAAAAGCACAATTCACAATTCAGCTATTTTTTAAATATTTTTCCTCCCATGTGTTAGGTATTGCTTCTTCATCCTTCATGTGTATGATATGTTGAGCTATTGAAAGCAGGTAGTAAGTTTTAGAAGTCTTTGATTAAGGGAAAAAATGCCTGTCCACCAATGCAACATTGACTGCTTATCTGTGGAATCATGATAATGCAATCTCTCACCAAACAGCAGCACTTTGGAGGTTAATTGTTAGTCAGTGAAGCAGTTATACTGCAGAAATGAGCACCAAGGAAAAAGCCATGTAGAGAAATTAATGAACCTGTTTACCATGAAAGGTTTTATGTATGTATCAGTGATAAAGTACTGAATCACTTTTCTCTAAGTGGGCACTGTTCATCCTTGAAAATGCATGGAATAAGGGCAAAAGAAGTGTGAGGACTAGCATTTAAAACTGTAGTAACTATTCCCAAAGGGCTAAATAAGGGTTATGCAAGTGGTTTCTAACTTGGAGTTACCTTTATAATCTGGGGAGGCTTTAATTATGACTTTTTTACACAAATTTGGTTTTATGTATTTAATTCCAAGAGAGGAGATCTTATGTGACATGTGGACACCAGTGATTTACAAACCATGTTTTTCTTTAGAAGATCTTTTAACATCACTGAACTCAGAGTTTTTGGTGAAAATTTCATCCATTAGTAAAAGCAAAGGTGGAAAGTGAAAACAATGCAAAAATTTATATACCTTAGACTGCAAAAAAAAAACCCAAAAAGCTAAAGCTGTTATATATTGAATACTATTGAGAGCTAATGTTAAAGTGATCTTAATGCTGCTGACTAAAGCTCATAAATCTTCCAGAATGTGGCAGTCTGACAGCCAGTTAGTGTCAGACTAACTGTTAGCATTCAGGTTTCATGCTAGTCCATGAAGAACTCACATTTTCTCTGTGGATCATCACCATTAGCCTGATAAAAGAAGTGCATCTCTGTTCTTCATACTTTGATTCCTTTTAAGGCATTTTTTTCAGAGCAGATTTTGCACACTGCAAGAGAAATGAAGTGGTGCTAGGGCATGAGGTAGCTCCTGTAGCTAGAAGCATTCCCATCCTATCAGAGAGACTGAAATGTGTCAGGGACAGGTTTTTCTGTGACAGGAGCTAATACAAGATGTGATCTGTTATTCAAAGCAGTTAAAATCCTGTAAAATGTCTAAGATACTTGTTTACCATACTTAAGATACCTCTAGAATTCTCATGGGGTTTCATATCTGTGTCAATGTCTGTATATAAAGAGAGGAATATCATACTGGTGAAATCTTGTTTGGTACACTGACTTACTTAAAATCTGCTGAATCCCAAAGCAATAGGATTATGTATGACAGAACTCCCAGTTAAAAGTAAAAATAAGAGAGAGAGACTTTTGGAAACCCCTTCAAATATTCACACATCTATTTGAGAGAGAGATGTAGTCAAAAACTGTCTTTCCTCTTTTTCCATTTTGCTTAATTTGTACATGATTATTCCTGAGCAGTTTCTTCCTTCTTAATTGTCTTTGATATTTCAAGGTAATCCTTGGGTATGGACAAAGCATGAGGGTGGAAAGTCTGAGAAGGTAGATTTGATATTCTTAAAAATCAGTAATTTAGATATTTTTCTATAATTTTATTAAAGCAGCTTTTCAGAAACTATTTTCCATAATACCCTTATCCTAAGTGAACTTTTTAAGGCAAATACAGAAAGTAAGAAGCACTGCCAAACAGACAGGAAAAATGCAAAACTTCTTGAGTATGCAAACTAACTTGTGTGATGTAACTATTCCCAAAAGGAGAAAAGGGAAATTCTGTCTACATTGTTTATTTAGGTTGAACTAGGGGTTTCTGTAGCTAGGAGATACCCTCAAAGTATGGTCTGTGTGCAGGATGCAATTCCTGTCACGTTGAAACTCACAGACCTTATTTTACCACTCTGCTTAGAGCCCATCTTGGCTAATAATTAAAGAAACCCTCTCTTTTGCATTTTTCTTCCCATAATTTCTGCTACCCTTGGGCAGAACTCTCTTTATTCAGGGATTGTGAAACAGTGTATAATGGGCATTTCCATAAATAAGTCATAACCATTTAAATCACTAGCTTGAATTCGTACCTTTGAGTCAGTGGTTATGCAGGCTGGAATCAGAGCATCTGTCTTTTCATGCCTGGAAGTAAAATGGTAAAATATAGTAAAAATACTTGACAAAATTAATCTTGGTGACTAGTGAGGAGCCTGGACTGATCCCAGGTGCTCCTGGTGTGGAAGGTGTGTGTGGTGGCCTCAGAAAGTGTAATCCATGGAAGTTAGCCCCCCTTTCACCTTTCCTGGCTAGCAGACAGCCTGACTGACTGACCAACCTGACTGACTGACCAGCCTGACTGACCAACCAGCCTGACTGACTGACCAGCCTGACTGACTGACCAGCCTGACTGACCAAGCTGACTGACTGACCAGCCTGACTGACTGACATCAGTTATCAGATCCTGCTCTCCCCTCTCTGCCTTGGGCTGCCTCAGGGCCACTCTGGACCCCCACTCAAACCTGGTACTGAGGTGATGCCTTGTCCCTCCACTGAGCAGACATGCTCTGAGATCCTTGTAACACAGTTTTTCCTTTTGGGACACAGGCATGAAACTCTGTGAGCATGGATGTAAAGAGGGGTCTTGACTTGTTGACATCCAGGTGCTGGTTAAGCTCATCTTGCTGTGTTGTGTCAATAGGAATGAAACAGCAAAAAATCATAGAGCTCCCAAGGAGTGTGAAGTTAGAACAAGGTAAGTAGGCACACTCTGGTTTGGGTGAGAAGAAAGAGCTGTGTGTTGGTGGATAGAAAACACATCTGTACTGTTACCATGTCAGTTACTGCACCAAGTACTTCTTCCAGTTATGAAAAGAATGATACTCTTAGAAGGCATATTGATATTTCTTTTAAATTTATGTAAACCAACCCTGTGACCCCTTGTACATCACACTTGCTGTATTAAAGCCTTAACTCTTACTTGAAAAGAATTGATTCATTGGAAGTCCTCTTTGTGCTATCAATGTAGCAAACAGTGAACATAGTGAAAATGAGAATAGGGTCTAATGCAAAGACTTAAAATCTACTTATATAATTAAATTATTTTGTGTTAATCTGTTAGTGAAAAGGAATCTGGAAAAGGTAAGTATAAATGTAATCCATGTTTGTAAATTTTTAACTCTGCTAGAATAAATTGAATAATAGATATAAATAAATAGAATAAATTGAATAAATTGGTCTGAGTAGTAAAGGAGAACTCGTCTCTGTTTTTTTAGTCTTTAACCAGACATGGGCAAGAGCTACACACTTCTCTGAAGTTTTATGTTTAATAATGGAGACTATAAATTCATTCCAAATTCTGAGGATTTTTCTGGTATCTTGCACACCACAATTGGAAGAGATGTTAGACATAAGTATATTTGGCAATTTCCTTCTAGAAAGCAATATTTTAAATAACAAGGAGACCCAATAGTTGAGGCAGAATGTAGTGATTGAGAAATTAAATAACAGGACTGAAATAATCTCCCAAACCCAGGAAATATAAACTCAAATCTGAAATTTCCTTTTTAACTTTTCTTTTTGAGCACACCAAGCAGAGCCTAAAGCACAGCCTGATTTTCCCCTAAAACATGATATTAATTCCATCATGTTTGCTTGTGTGCATCTCTGCATGTATGTGCATGTATTGCATCTTCTGATTGTTTTCAAAGGAAAGCCTGGACAGAACCTGTTAGCCTAATGGAGGAGAAAAGGAAAAAAAAGGTAAACAGATTGTTAAGGTGCAGCCTTCTCATCAGTAATAGAAGCACCGAGGGAAAAGAGTTGACAGAAAAATACAAGAATAAATGCTTGTGAAATATGGATATTGCTGCTGCTACTACTGCTAGAGAAAAAAAGAGGCATGAGAAAGCTGGCAGAAAAGAAAGAAAACTCTGAGCTTGTGGGAAACCCCAAGCTTAAGGAGCACTGAGAAGTATTCATTTTTAATTTTCTCAGTCCAGTTTTAGGGAGCTACCCTACAAAGCAGTGTTTTTTAGTTTTCTCTGGTGTACTTCACCTGCCTGTCCAGATCTGTTGCTGGAGGTTGGTGAGGTGCCCGGTAGGTGGCATCCTTTTAACACAGTGCTGGGATCAGTTGGTTTGGGTTTAGTTTTGTTTCTTTAGTTTTTTGTTTTTTAGTTAAAAGCATTTTTTCCTGGAGAATTTAATTGGATTGTCACATAATTGGCAGAGGCAGAAGTTATGTTGTTGTGAGGACTCTCGAATTTGGCATTCCCAAGCTTCAAAAAAAATCCCTATTTAGGAATCATAATGGAAGAAAAAGAAGGAGAAAGTGTTTTCACTCATTGGTTCAAGTTTCTGAGGGAGTTCACAGTGAGCTACATGTTCACAGCACCTACTGAAATCACTCTGTGTTTTCTGACTTGAAGTCTCTGGTCTAAATTAAAGACTTAGTTCCAGAACATGGTGATTAGGATATCATATTTACATTTAAGCAATTGATGCCTGAAATTGTGACATCTTATCATCTGCATTTAATTTGCCTCTGTTACATCTTGTTCATTTTTGGAATGTATTCATTTTTTTCTTCCTAAGAAATAATGCTCATGATAGCTGGGGGAGTCTGTGTTATCCCAAAGCCATCTCTGCTCTGTGTTTGCACACAGTTCTATATATGAATGATGCCATCAGATGTAGTTTGAACAGGCACATGCTTCAGGCTGTTAATGTTTGGCACAGGTGTCAGGATCAGGTGCCAGCTATCCATTCAGATAAAGCAGATAATTCACAGGCTGACTGCAGGTGGAACACAAATCTGCTTAGCTTGTTTAGAAAGGTGTAGTGGATAAGGATGTTGAGTAGCTGGGGATATCTGGGATGTCTTGAGAAAGTGTTTCCAAAGAGCTGTTCTTCAACTCAGACTTCAGCTCCTGGTCTGCTTGAAGGTTCACCTTGCTTGGAAGAGAAATGCAGCAGAAGTTCATTGTGGCTGGAAACAAGACCAACAAAAAAAGTTCTCAGCCACTGTCTAATAATAGAGGGTCTGAAATAAACATACTTGGTAGCTGAACAAGTCTGCCTAGTTCCAAAGCTGTCTTTGTACAGACAGATCTGTATGGAATGGAACACAGCAGGGGGGTGTTAAAGATTTTTCTGCAATTTCCTGCTCTGAGGTTTGTGAATTGCCATGGGAATAAAGATGCCATAGTATCCTCTGCCAGTCTGCAACTGGTGTAGTTGCATCTCCAACTCTTAGTACTGTAATAAATCAATTATCCTGTCAATTTGCATCAGATTGACAGGTCACTGAGAAGGGAAGTTTAAAGAAAATGAGTTTAAGATACTGTCCTCTTTAATTTCTTCTGAATTTCTTCTGTTCTGAATATATATTTAATCCAAAATTGTGGTGGAGACATCATTTTAAGGGGAATACAGCTGTTTTTATATTCTCTATACATTTGCTTTCAGTGTTGTGCTTTTCACATACAGACCAATCAAAGAGTCCATTTCTATTATAACTTCTTCTATCCCTGCCTACTTTGCCTGGGACAATCTATCCCAGGAAAAACTCCCCAAAAGAAAACGGTAAAAAAAGGATATGGATTATTGCTGGCAAATATATAAATAGAAATAATATTTCCAGAGCTAGAATATTCCATTTTACTCAAAAGTATGGGAAAAATTTTTTTGTGCAATTGTCAAAAAGTAGTACCACATTAAATGAATAAGTCTGAGGACTACAAGGATAATTTTCTAACTGAATGTGAAGTGCAAAGTCGTCTTCCCAAGTCTGCAGGCAGACCATCTCTGTTTATCTGCTGCCAACCATAACTTTCCCAGATTTTCCCAGACTGAAATTCATATGAGAGGCTCATACCCCCCCTTCAGAGTGTGAGTGACAGTGTATGAATCATGCCAATTTATAAAACTGCTGCTGCTGTTTGGGAAAAGCTCAGAGGAGCTGAATTAGTAGGGTCAGGGGAAGGACCCCAATAAATAACGTTTCAGGTCAGAGTAGACTGATAAAGTCTTCTAAAATAAGCAGGCTGCTGGGGGAAAGTGAAGGGGTAGAATTCCTTCTTCCTTTGCATTTACAGCAGGAATGTAGTTTCAATATTTGAGACAGACATGGGGGAGAGAGATAATAATGCAGAGAACACCCCGGGGCAGTGCTGTCTTAGATGTCACAGCATCCACCAGCGCAGCAGACAGAGATATTTGTCTCAGCCCTTGCTCAATGATCCTCCCAAGTTGCTTTAGTGACTCATCTTCATTGTTGATGTTAAAGCAGTAGGTGTCTGGTAGCAAGGACTGCCTGTCATCATAACTTGAACTCTGTGGCAATTGCTTAACAAATCAGCAGCCTGTGCAGTGCATCTGTCACAGATTAATGTGCAGGCATGGAGAGCTGTGCTCACACAGCCCCCAGGGATGTTTCACATCTTCAGATGTTGCAACTCGGTCCCAGGTCTGGCTGGGAGGGATGCAGAGCCCAACATTGCCAAGCAGGGACCTGAGCAGGGTCATGCAGGGAAGCTTCTCTTTCCAATAAAGATACTCCTTATCACTTGTTAATTAGTGATCTGTAGGACAGACTCCCCACGTATTTAAGCAAACTGAAGTCCAGTTGCAAGAAAAGAAGAATTACTGAATTCCTTAATGCAGAATTAATTATGTCAGATTCTATAGGGAACATTTATCCCTATGAATTATTAAAGTTTCTTTAAATTTAACTATCATCTGTCTCAAAATAATTGGAAGCTACTTTTCAGGGCTCTTCAAACACCAAACCAAAACTTGTTCCCATCCCAGAAGATTTATCAGCTAAGCCAAGAGAAAGATGTACTCCATGTGGATAGAAATGGAGATAGCTGTATGAGAGGCTGTAGTTAACAGCAGCCTCAGTAATACTGTAAGTCTATTTGGAGCACTTCTTTCCTGGCAGATGCTTCAGAAAATGTGGCAAAGTTAAATAATAAAGTTAGTAAATTAAGACATTATAGCAGGCACTGAATGAAATTAGGGACTATAATCAGGAAGGGAAAGTTTTCATAGATCAACTTTGAAAACAGATGTGTGAGTAAAGCTGAGAGACTGAAAGGGCAGGAAAAGAGACAAAAGGATGATTCAAGTAGGGTTTTGACATGGCATTGTCCAGTATGAATATAGTTATATAGTATACATATATATCAGACATATATAGTTATTAGATAGTAGAACAAAACATGGATTCAAAAGAAATCCTGATACTAAAAGAGAAAGTATGGAAAAGATTCAGAAGATAGACTGGACCATGTACATGGAAAGCTTGAAATAAATTTTCGAAAGAATTTTTTAAAAATTGCATGTTCATGAAATTAAAAGAGAATTTATAAATAAGTATGGGTCTTCAAGTTGGCAAAAGTCTCTCTAGATAGCTCAGTCCTGGAGCTTGAGTCTCGTAATGGGTCACAATAAATAGCTGCACTGGATATTCTGACCAAAAAAAGAAATGTAATGGCCATTTTATGGCTACAGTCCAGCAATTTTTTTCTCACTTGATGTTTTTCCTTTTATACTTTTTGCTTGATGGCAATATTTCTTTAGATTACTTCTGTATTTGGTGATACCCCAGATAGGTTTATGGCTGGATTGCTGTATTGGTGTTTGGTTATCCAGTAGATTCCTGGATTTGTTTCTATTTTGTTTGTTTGTAAATGCCCCCCAAACTTGTGTCCTTCTTTATGTCCTTTAAAATATAAAATTTGTAAAGGAAAGCAAACTTTGTGTGTGTAGCAGCTTCTGCTTTATAATTAGTATTTGATCCTGGTTTTGCTTTTGAACCTACTAACTTGAAGCACCTTTCAGTTGCTTTGTCTTGTTGCTGAAAATGATGTGGTCTTGCCTCAGGGAAGAGAATTATTGATGAATTATTGGTGAAGTTGCAAAGCAATGTGTGGTTTGAAGAGGTGAATATTTGCTTGAGCAAGTAGATTTTTTTTTTCCATATTGTAGCACAATCTGGGTTTTTAATAATTATTGCTTACTAGACCAACTTGGGTATGTCATGTTCCTTTTTTAAGCTTGATTTATGTGATTTCTCCTCACATACCTGACTTGATATTTGGACAGGCCCTCAGGATCTAATTGTGCTTCAGCTGAAATCACCACTAAAACCAACACAGATCAGACAAGTTCTTAATAATCCTGTGACATACCCAGAGTGCCAATTCTGAGCAAAAATGATTGATGTTATTCTTGATTAATTGATCAAGAATTAGACAGGGGCTAAGTTAACAAAATAACTGAGCAGTTCAGAACACAACTGTTTTGTGCCCATACTTGGTTTCATGTTTATCTATTAATTACATTTCCTGCAACTATCTCTGTCTACCAGATTGGCAACACATATGCAAAACACATTTAAAACTATTTTGCCACAAACAGACAGAGGTAATGAGCTCATTTCTATGGAAATAATTCAATACTGTTATTGTTGCCTGCCTACCACCTGATCTGTAAAAATATTTGTCCAAATTTAATAGCTTCTCATTTATTGAGAAATGCAGAAAAATAAGAGCATAAAACACACATAGGAGATAATTGATTCACAAATAAGCTTGGCTTTCTGTAAAATAATTAATCTGTCCATAATTCAGAAGAAAAAAATATTAAATCAATGCTAACAGGTAGGAAGAGAAGTATCAACTGTAAGACTAATAATTACATGTCTTGTGTATTGCAATATCTCATCAATGCAAATCCATTAATCCTTCTGAAGGTGATCCTGCTCACATTTATGAATGTAATTCAAAAACCTTTGCCTTGAATATAATGATCTGCCTGGAAAACACCAAACAAGTAAACCAACTCTAAATCTATTCCTATTTGGTGTTTGCATGAGCTTTCATAATTTCTGAGGGAAAAGAAATGCGTCAGAAAATTTGTTTGGAAAATTAGAGTGGGAGTCAAGGCTTAGATTCTCAGAAGATCTGGCTTCAAACACATAAATTAGGGACTCATCCAAATGCATTAGATGGATGTACTCTTTTTCAAGTTTCCTTTGGGCATTATAGTGCTCCATGTTTCTTCAGCCCTTTTGCCAGCAGGAATGCCTCTGCCATTAATGAAAATTTGTCAAGAAAGGTCAGGCCTCAGAAGGTAAAGGACTGGCCTGATTTGACATCTGATGTATCAGAAGGTGATTTAATCAGATTTCAAGATTTATAAGCTTCAAGACTGTTGAAATCTTGTGGAAAGTCAGCAAACAATACAAGAGAATTTTTCTTAGATGATAGTCTTTGTCCAGAATCAGTACTGACCCAATATTGCAGGTATGTTTGATGACTAAACACAGAGAACAGTGAAAAGCAAGATCCTGCACATTAGTTAATGGTAACTAAGGACATTACTTAGTGTTTCTGTTTGTTTATTTCTTCTTGAGATTATTTAGACAGATAACCATGCTGTATAAAACAATTTGCAGCAACACAAAAAGCACACAACAAAACATAGAAAACGCCTCATTCCTCCCCTGGCTTCCTCTGTTCCAGTCAATAGAAGGCAAGAAGTTTTTCTGAAGATTTTCTGAAAAAATTATAGATTTCAGTTCTTTTAATTAAATTATACCTCTATATATTCATTCTCCATGCAGTACAATAAAAACAAGAATTGCAGTATTTCCCTGCTGACCGAGATCCTGTCAGCAGATCCCAGTGAAACAATGCTCAAAAAGTATTTACATGACTGGTCCTTAAATTATGATATGGTACTTCTGCAAAATGTTGGAAGACTACCCTGATGTATCTCAGAAGCAGAAATTAAGATTATTTGCTGTTTAAAGGTGTAATTTTTAAAGCACCTTCTAGCCCTTTGGAATCATAAGTGCAATAAAGGCTGCTGTTATATCTCATACAAACAACTGAAGAAAAAATGTCCTTAAGTAGCTGCCATGGTACTTGCTATATTTTGTCCTGTGTGTTCATAATACAGTGCTAGCTTCAATACAACAGAATTAGAATATCAATTGCCTGTTTTTATTAGAGCACATTAAACTGTTTAACCAAAGTGAAATTGATTGCATTGAATTGCAAATTTCAAGTGAGGAAAAGCAGTGGAAAATGAAATTAGGCTCACTAGAGAGAAGTTAATATGCTCTTAAGCTCTCCTGTACAATGATACAAGCTAGAAATATAACTGCTAAAATTGGGTTATACGTTTAGCTTTGTGTGCTAGGCTTTGCACCACTTTTAGGGTGTTTGCTGAAACCTCTCTGGGTCTTAATGTCACCAGAATTAACCCATGCATGTCTACCAGGCAGATATGGCACCATGCCCATCTTTCCATTATCTCTGGCTTTACTTTAGTGGCATGGGAACTGAATCAGTCATAGTGAAGTGTAGGTGAACTCAAAAGCTCACCAATGATCTTCACTATATTTATAGTATAAAAATAGAAGTATGAGGAGGCAGGGCATTTGGTTTTAACCTGATGTATTGCTGAAAGGTGTGCAAAGCACAGCACTCCCTGCCCTTGTGAGTCAGGGGAGCAGCTCAGCTGTTCAGAGTGCTTTGTGTTCTCACAGTGCTGCAGGAAACAGGCTCTGCTTATGTGATGGAAAGGCCAGTCCCACTGCTGGGTTTGATGGATGCTTTTCTCCCTGTTGGCTAGCACTGACCTGTATTAGAAGGAAAATGGATGATTTCAAAGCAGTAATCAACCAGAATGACTTTTCTGTTGTGCTCCTTTCTAGCAGCTGGCAAGTAGTTTTAAACTTACATTGATAAATTTACTGAATGTCATAAAAATGGGGATAATAAATGTCAACATTTTTAGGGCATGGAACTGAAAATCTTGCCCCTTTCAGACTATGACTAATGTGAGAAATTTTCCAAATCATAGAAATGAAAAAAACCCAATAGGAGCACCGAAAAAAAGAGAAGATCCTTCCTGCATGATTGTTTTATTAACCTTTGGCTTTTTTGTTGTTCTCAACTTGACATCAGGAGTCATCTGCAGAGGCCTCACTTCAATGGTGTTGATAGTTTGTTAGTAGTTTGCATGTTTTTTATTGCTATGTGACATTGTGAAGGTTATTTTGTAGGCTTATACCTATTTCTGTGTTTGTTAAGTTAATTGAAGCCTATGGCTTACAGTTCTTCAGATTCTTAAAAAAAACACTTAACCCTAAACCCGAGTCTCACACATGAAAAGGAAACCAACTGGGAAAAATGCATGAACATGCAAATTTACAGCTATTTTTCACAGGATCTACAGGTAATTTTCAGTAGAGTAAAGTTGTCCTTTGGGTAATGTAGGCTGATAAATGCTGCTATAAACTCCACAACTTTGTTTCTTGGATTAAGTGAAAAGGATCTTACAGTCTGGAGACTTGGACTTACAGAATCATAGAATCACAGAAAGATTTGGATTGGGAAGGACCTTAAAGATCATGTAGTTCCAAACCCCCTGCCATGGGCAGGGACACTTTCACTAGACCAGGTTGCTCAGAGCTCCATCCAGCCTGGTCTTGAACACTTCCAGGGATGGGGCATCCACAACTTCTCTGGAAAACCTGCTCCAGTTCCTCACTCCCTTATCACTAATACAACTGCACGATGAAAATATTATATGCACTTTTGGTTGTGAACAGCTGTAAACAGATTCTTTTTATTCTCTTTAGAGAATGATTAAGTGAATGACTCCTATTAATTTTTCTTGCTTTGCTACAATGGATAGCCTGGAGTACATCCCACTGCTTCTGCTGGCTGGGGCTGTCTCCCCTTTTTGAGAGCTGCTTTTTGGGAGCTGCTTCTTGCTGGCAGCTCAGATCTGAGTGTGAGGGAAGTGTTGCAATCATGTTACAATCAAAACTACATGGCATGGGAAGGCCATTTGGAGTTCTGAATGTGGCAAAGGCTCCTGGAAAACATGTCTGGCTGGACAAGGTTATTTAAAGTTATACCAATACTTTCCAAAGTGGTGTCCATGGAGTGCTGTGTGGCATTCTCATGGAATAAGCTGAACTTGTTTCCAGCCACTAAGTCACACTAAAGTCAGCTAAAAATATATTAGTTTACTGGTATTAGATCTTTTCATGTAAGGAACTGGTATGGGGTAAAATGGGATTCTGAGAAGGAACAGAACTGGGTTTTGATATGGAAAACAGAGTTGTAATGTAGGTCTCAGATCTCAGAAATGAAGGAAAATGAGGTCTGTGAAGTCCTGCTGAGGAAGATAGTTTTTATTTCAGATCATACAGGGAAAGGGAAAATGTGTGCAGATTCTCTTTTAGTTAAAATTTGTTCATGGAAAATGTAGTAATTATTATGGCATAAAAACCTGAAATCAGAAGTGCCTGCTTATTTTGAAATCAGAAGTGCCTGTGTGCAGAAGGCAGGCCTTGTTCAGCATACAAACACTCAGCCCTTGTGGCTGCACAGGGGGAAGGAAGTTCTTCCCCTGCTCTGCCTCAGTTTTGAGTTGTGCCAAGAGACCTGCCTGCATGCCACCATAATAATGCATGCAGTTCTGATGTATCAGTCACTGCAGCAGTAAAAGTCAGACTGGTTCCTGATCAGAAGGGAAGTTCTGCTGTATTTCTGGCATCTGTTTTGGGTGTTGGGTTGTAATTGAGTCTTAATTAATAACAAGCTGTTCACATCAGAATCTCCATTAGAAACAACGTGGATATTATTGAATCACTTTGCAGTTGTGTTCAAATGATACAGAGCAGTACAAAAAGTACTAGTTTAATAAAACTTGTACAAATTATCACTATCCTCTTGAAGTCAGCCTTTCTGAAAACTTCTGTCAGTCTAAGTTTGGACTTTCCTGCTTATGTAAAAGGGGCTAAATTTTCTTATCTACCCGAGGGAACTGCTCTGTGTGTTGTCATAAAGGTGTTTTTAAATTGGCTGGTAAGTCTTGAACCCTGGTGCTCTTTTGCTGACCAGTGTGCAAACCAGTTCAGGTCTTGCACCAGATCATCCCAACTAGAGGCTCTGGTGCAACTCAAACACAACTGGCTTTCTTTCCATTTCAAAAAGACAATGTTTTCAGAAATGAAGGGATGTGTGCAAACATATTGCCTTCCGTATGACCCACTGGTCCCTAATTTGAGGGTCAGTCTGTGTAACACCCTATCCCTTTCTAGCCTGCCTATATATTCATGTACATGCCTACAGGAATAGTTCCTCTTCATTCTATGGACTCCTAATCTCCATGTCTAGTTTATATTTTAGGGACTCCAGTCTCTCCCTTCTAGTCTGATTTTCCTTTATTCTTTTATTAGCTAGCTCCATTGTAAAGCATTGTATTGCATCTATACTGCATTCTATTCCTGTGATATCAAGCATTACAACCTCACAATATTTGTTGGTTACTGCAGTCCAATTACAGCTTAAATTGACATTAACTTCTTAGGATAAATTTTAATAAAATAATTAAAATATGCTTAGAATGTTTCAGTGGTGCTTTTTTGTAAGCTGTGCCCTCACACTTACTCACATCATGGCTCTGATGATAATTTTTACCACAAAATACAAACCAAAATAACAAACTTGGACAAAAATTTTGTTGTGTTGACTGTTTTCACACATGGATTTTTGAGTGACTTCTTTTCTGAAAATGTTACTACAAAGTTATTAATATCAATCAAATTCAATTAATCATATTTCTCCACTACTTAGGCAGGACATCCTCAGCCTTGAAAAATATGATTTTGTTATTAATGCAAGGTGGGAAGTGGGAGCCTGAACATATCCTAGCTTATAATCAGAACCATTAGAATGAAAGCATTTCATATTACCCAAAACTTCCTTTTTGATGGTGTATCAAAACCTAGTCTTAAATACAATTAACAGAACTAATATTATGCAGTAATGTAATTAGGGGATAAGAAGTTCAGAATTAAGATTATGTAAGCATGTTTGATGTTGAGATATAATGTTGGTTGTTAGTGTAATGGCTATATAGAAAAAAATCTCAAAATTCTCAATTTTATCTCTGTATTTATGACACAGGGGAGCAATGATGTAGTTTAAGCAGTTCTGTGTACAGCTGTCTGAGGAAGTAATCATCACATTTAGGATTTTAGCTACACTTCCTGCTAGCCTGACAGAATTCTTCATTTCCAGTTTGATAAAAAGAACAACTTTTTCCTCATCAAACTCTGCTGGTTAAATTTATTGTGACTGTGATAGAGACTTCTCAGTAGTAGCATTTGCACTCAGGTTTGACTGAGTGTTTGATTGCAAACTATTTTTTTGAAATAGCATTAACAGAATGTGGCAATAGTTTCCTAAAATCCCATTATAGGATGAAAAGGAACAGTATAAGGAGAAAATAATGCACAGGAAGTCAGAATTAATAAATTCAGAATATCTAATGCAGCCTGGTTTTAAGAAGATTCTCTAGGGAATAGGTAGCAAAGTGTTTGACATTTTGTACTGAGTGTAATATTATTGAGTATCAAGAGGCCCTATAGCTTGTACTTCTCTGATGGTGACTACTACTAGTGTAAAACTTGTGTCTCTTACAATTATCCTGGTGGTTTTTATGTAAGTAAATATGTTGCTCTGACAAGAATACTAAAAGACTCTGCAGGCATTGTGAAAGATTTGCATTGTACATAGTGGTAGCAATAAAATGAACATATCTTCATAATAAATTTTAAATTTACCACAGCGAAAGAGTTTTCTTTCCATTTTTTTAAATTTATGGGTCGTGGGCAGCACAGACAAAAAGGCTTCTGTACAAGTTTTTGCTCATGTCCTTGTGGAAAATAGAGCAAAAAGTTATTTTGAAGAATTTTATAAGTTTTAGAGTCCAATAAAAGTTGTCACTAGTGACTAGCTAAGTGCATGCAGTGGTTTGTGTTCCTTCTGACCTCTGTGTGCTGACATAGGCAGTGAATATGCTGGATGCCAGCATATCTGATTTGGATTAAGAGTAACATCATTTAGATTTGACTTGCTCTATCACTTCACACAAATAATTTCATCACCTCAAGCCTGTCAGTTTTCCCTTGTGGTGAAAGAAGACTTGAGGCCTTGTATTTAATATACTCTTGGAAGTTCTGTGAGTAAAATTTTATCACCTTTGTCAATTCTGATGCCTTCTTGTCTGTCCTCCAAATGATCTGTGCTTCTTTATGTGGGAAAACTTTGCAGTACTATTCCTTTAATAATTTAATATTGGTATTGATATTATTCAAAAAGAAAAATAATTTGGGCTGAAAATATGAACCTTATTTGACTTTTATGAGCTGTCATAGGTATAATAGAAATAATAATTTTAAACAATGTATAATGTCACAATAGAATCAAAAAATTTGAGGTGTGTTAATTTCCATTTTTGCTTTCAGCTGAGGTATAAGAAAAATGGGGCTATAAAGATGTCCAACAATTGATTTCTGTTGTGGAAAATTTTGTTAATTTAGAATGTAACCAGAAGTTTATATGGAATAGAAAGTTCCAGAGTATCCCAAATGAGAAATGTTAGGCAGATATAAGCCATTTTTAATTGAATGTGTAATATTTTTTTAATCATTTGTTGATTGGTATTTAATTAGCTGATAGAGGAAAATGTGGATGGGGAAATGCAAACTCATCTCTCATGAGACTATAGCAGCTCAGGCAGCTACAGAAAATTGTCTAAAGAATCAGACAAAAGTATGTCATCTTAGTTTAACAGCAGAAATAATATGATAATTCTTTTACCCCATATGTTCCCAAAAAAAACCCAAAAAAACCCAAAAACCACGCTTTTCCTAATGAAATCATGACACTTTTCAATGGAAAACCAAAATGCTTCAGTTAAATAATAATTTTCTTTTGGCCAAATTTGAATACACATTCAAGACTTGTCATTCTAGCATACATCTGGTGTTTTGTGGGTAACTGCCTTTACATGACAGAAAAATCCTGGAAGATTGGAATTAAGGCTCCTAGTCAGCATGCTGTACTTAAACAAGCCTCTCTCTTGGCTTTACCCTCATTAGTGCCTGACCCAGATTAGACAAACCACACTCCAGTGGCTTTCTGACACCTTGAGAACATTGCATACTTGAGTGGTATTTATGCAGTTCTCTCCAATAAGTAACTCAGGGTTTTTAGGCTTTGTAAGTGTGTGTGCATCTCAGGCTACATCCCCAGTCACAGCAATATTACCATTCTTCAGAACTGCTGGAGAAGCCCCTGGCACACTCTTCTCAGCTGATTCAGAGCCCTCCCAAGGATTGCTGGACAAAGTCTGGGATCTGGCATGAGCCTGGCATGTGCACAATAGGCAGCTGGGATGTGGATACCCTGTTTGCAAAGAGAAGACAATTTAATGGTATGTGGGGGGGTTATTGCATATCTTAGTGCCAGGGAACTGTTTTGGGCATCTTTGGATGATTAGCATAAATGTAATCTCAGTGTCTTGAATGTGCTATATTTTGTATTTCTGAAGTTTCAGTAATAATTTTCTATTTATATAAGCTGTACTTTAGAAAAGAACAGCTGTAGTATTGTTTTACAGAATGTGTGTGTAAATTCATAATTTTAAATGCATCTTGCTAATATTAATGTGAAGTCAGTCTTAAGCATCCCATGAAATACAGCAGTTTATGATCTAAATCAAGGACTATGGTGATAGTATTTTTTGTCATAAGCTTAGGAAAGGCAGATTTTTCCATGCTGGAATAATTTATACTCTGGAATCTTACAAAAAACACTACCTTTAGTGAGAGTCTGTTTCACTCATAAGGCACCAAGAATGAGGATCCATTTATCTTCTCTGTGTCCATATAGATACCTGCCTTCAGAGAGGGGCAGAGAGCTTGGCCTGCCACTCATGGTTTCTCATGTTTGGTATTCTAAAGAGACTTATGCACACCAGAGACCTGGAAACTAATATTTTTTCCCTAAATCAAAATGCTTTTCTGCAAATATTTATGTTAAATTAGCACTCAGTCAGGTGCACTGGTGGACCAGGGTGGACCAGGGTGGACCAGGACTCTCAATAGCCAAAGCCTGTGCTCCAGGGCTTCCCAACTTTCTGCTGTAGAGCTGAGAAGCTGGGCAGGTTCTGTCTCCATAGGCTGGAGCCTGAAAGCTGTGGAAATGAGGGATCTGAGGCCATTGTGGAGGAATGGCTGGAGGAGCTGCAGGGCTGGGGTGCCCTGGCAGCTGCTGGGGAAGGCAAGGTGGGTGATCAGCAAGTGGAAAGTACCAGGAATGCTGATTGCACTGAGCAGCTGCTGTGTGCAGTGAGGTTATTTCCTGGAGGAAGTTTCATGTGCTGGGATTGTCAGAATGAAGTATTCTCTCAGTTTCCAGTTCGTGGGAAATAAAAAAAAAAATTGTTGTTTCGGAGTAGAACCAAATAACCCTTCCTGCTTCCCACCAACACTTTTTCACAAATCAGAAATGCTACTCTCCAGCCAGCTTCAGCCAACAAACAGACCACCAGGAAAATGTGCTTTATTCATGCTTTTACTGAGATCTGATTTTACAGACCAATGCAAAATTAGTAAAGTGTACTTGTTCATAGATAACTTACCCATTGTAATACTAACCTTCTAAATCAGCTGGTATTTTCTACATATAATCAGTTTCTTTACATACAGTTAAAAAACTCAACTCTGAAGCTAATGCAGAAGTGTTGGTCAGAATTCATCCTGATGCTTTTCAGAATGCCAAAGTAACATTTGGATCAGAGAGCCCAATACTTTTCCATAAATGTTGGGAACATTAAAACACGACTCAAGCTGTAGGTTTAAATGCCAGTACTCAGAATAATCTAAATCACACAAAACCCAAGCAAAGGAGACATCTAGATAATGGAGGTTTGCTTTCATCTTGTGACAGAAAGCATAATCATTTTTTTTAGAGAGAAACTGTAGGTGTGGAACAAGCTTCCTCAGTCTAAGTAAGATCCTCTTCAGAGTTCCTGGAATGCTTTTCTTAGACAACATTTTGTTAGACAACATTTGCAGAACTCACCCAGTGCCAGGTACTCATTTTTACAGTTTGCTGTAAAAATACTAATCAGAATACTAATTTAACAAGGTAAATCTGTCTTGAAGTTGTTGCTGTAGCCAGCCTTTGGTCCTTTGTTTTAATTGTGTGTAGTCTCTGATCTGTTTGGGAAAAGAGCATAAAACTTATTTTTTTCCACAAGTAAAGAGATAAAATATTTTTCTATTGGTAGCAGGAGTCAGTCAATCAGCACATCCAGAGGGATGCAATAAAGGATTCTTACACATCTTCAGGGAGTTATGCCTCCCAAAACGACAGTAGCAACACAAAACTGAGACATTTGTGGACTCATCTTTGCAGTTCCTTGTATATTTCAGAAGATTTTCTGGATTATATTTTTTGATGTGATATGAGATTGTTTTTATTAGAGAATGTGAGAATATGTCTTTAAATATACTACTGGGTTTGAGACTGTAGCATTGGCAGAAAATCAGTACCTTAGCAGAGCTTGCACAGCTATCTACTACTATGTGATATATGAGTGTTTCTATAGAAATGAACAACAATAACTGGGTCTTTCTGAAAACAATGAAAAATACTTGGTTACATAATGAACAACAGGAAAAATATTAATTCTTCATAGAAGACTCATTTTTATACACAAAATATTGAAATTGACAGTTCAGAAAATCATTCTCTTCCAGTTTCAGGTGCTTTCCTCATTCATTCCCTCTCAAAAGGGACATACCTCTCTTTCCTAATTTGGTTTTCAATGTCACTATTGAAATAGTTGTTTTTTGCAGGGAACTAGTAGATATTCCATCTTTTCCTAAAACTCTTTGACATACCTTTGGGAAATATTAGTGAAAACCTTGCCTCTCTCCTGGCAAAATCCTATAAAAGCTGAAATCTCCTAAGGCTTTGAAACTCAAATCAAAGTTGTGTTCAGACATGAGGGGTCATTCTTAGCCTATTGAACCTCAGCCCTGACAGGACAAGGCTTCATTCAACTCTCACTGATGCCAGCAGAGAAAAGTCCATCCAAATTCTTACATAGCAACTCCATGACATCAGGAGATGACAGGTGCTACGACTCATGTGCAGATTTAATACAACAGCTGCTTCAAAAATGAATATGTACTAATATCTAACAAACTGCCTTTTCAAATTGTTCTCAAGTTGTAATGTTAGAAGTGCAGGCATTTTTGTTTAGGAGATTTTTTTTACTAAAAATATTTGCCAAATTGCTTTAAAAATTAATATGGAATTATCTCAACAAATGGTTCTAAAATGTGTCCATTTTTAAGAGACTTGCTTCTTGACACAAGTCTATAAAGAAGATGATCTTGAAAGGCCAACATTTTGATTTTAAAAAACAAGAAGAAAGAAAAAACCAGAAAATATTTAATTGCAACACAAAACTTAAAGTTTTTTTAGTTGTTTGTTAGGAAAAAAACAATAGTATTTTTGCATTTGGTCTAGGAAAAAAATAGTTTTATTTAATAAATAGAAGCATCCATTTAAAAAAGACAAAACTCTGCATTTATGTGACTTTTAATCTCTTCCCAGACCTTCAAATGCAGCCAGCATCTTCATTTTGTTTGTGAGAGGTCATTGAGAAATCACAAGATAAAGAGGAATTTTTATTATTATGGATAAACTGAATTGCATATGCATAGTGTATCCAAAGTTGTTTTGGTGGAGAACACTTATAGGAGTATACTGCCCAAGTACTTCCCACTCAGATTTCTGTCTTTATTATGCTAGCAAAATACTGTAGCCAGGGAAAGACATAAAGCTCTTGGGATAAATCCATCTACACATTACTCAGAAATTCTGGTGTAATTCTTAGCAAAATTTATTTTGGGGATTATGGCTCTGGAGTGTTTGTAATTGCAGTCCTGAGAGTGGCTCAAAAGCTAGAACTGGTTATAACTTCTACATCATAAGGGCAGGTCCTTCAGTGCTCATTGAGGAAAATTGCTCATTGGTTTCAATGGGAATTCAGCATCATCAATAGGCACTACAAAGTCAGGCCCTAGAGAGTTCCCACTTCATAAATCAATTATAATTCATTCATCCCAAAAAAAAAAGCTAATTTTGATTCAGTTTAGAACACCCAATCTCATTTCAAATCATTAGTTACCTAATCATGAAGGAAATTAAAATATTGTTAGAATTAATCATGTGTGACTCAGCAGTCCAAAAGACCTTCAGCTAACAGATCAAGTCTAAATTTTCCACTGATGCAATATGCTAAACAAATATATCTGGGGATTTTGTTATATCTGAGCATTGTTTATACATAAGCTGTTGGGAGGTAAATCTAGTTTAAGATTATTGATTATGCATGAAGAAGAGAAAGCATTTCTGATAAAGAATGTGGTTGTCTGAGGAAAGCAAATGCAACTTGAGATGAAAATCCTGCTTTTCCATTTGGAAGCTGTATTGACAGCAGAAGTAATGACAGCAGTATGTGTCATACCAGTGCCATTATAAAAGTGTTGGAGAAGCTGATTTTGTTTCGTAAATGAACTTTGCTTATTAAAAAAAAAAATTATTCAATTATGTTTAACAGAGGAACTTTATTAATTACAGAGAGAGAACTGGTCTTACTGCTTTGGGACTGGTCATAGAACTTTGGGACCTTAAAGCAGAGGCTGCTGCAGCTGTGCTCAGATAGGAACCTGTTGGGCTGCTTGTCCTTAAATAGCTTTGGCCTCACTCCAGAAAAAACAGACAGCAGCACTATTTTGTGGTTCCTATCTGTAAACATGGCAAGAAGTCAAACACGTGGGAGCTTGTGTCAGCTTTTCTTTTTTTTCCTTTGCAATAATTCTCCATGAGCTTTCAGAAGTCAGAATCAACCTGTTTACAAAACACATCACAGCTGTGTAAATAAAATATCTTCCTCTAGCAATTATATAGGCATCAGGACAAAATGCAGTGCTGCTGAATTCCAGTTATACTACTGCTGAATCTCTGATTGCAGCATAGCTGTAAACAAGAAAATAAAATACCTAATGGGAAATGGGGATGAAGAAGGTTTAGAATGGTAATTTTTGCTTTTCCTGCCTATTCCTGTTTCAAATATGCAGCCATTCTAATGCACTGGGAATGAATTTTATGTCTAATCTATTGCATTCCTTTAGAATGAATTCAGGAGGTAATACTTAATTCATATTTTGATGTTCATATCTCACTGAAGAGAGATATAAATTTGTTCTTCCTTTCACACTGATACTGAATTGGGTAGCTCTCTGTAAAAGAGAAGCAAGATAGTGACATCATGTCTAAACTCCAAATTTGCTGCACAGTAGTTTGGATATTCAAACATAATGAGAAAGAGATGTGCTTCAAATTTGCAATTACTAAAACTGCTGCACTCATGGGTTGCTCTGTTTTCTTTTGCTGCTCCTCACAGCACTATGGTTACAGTTCTATTGACTACACATAATTAATTTTCTAGGACAAATAAGATAATAAAGCCTTCCTATGAGTGTATGCTTTCTTAATTAATTAAGTTGATTTGACTAGCTGGCTTTAGTTTCTTTGGTATCAGTAAAAACCAGAAAGTGTCCAGACAATAAAGATTCCGTGCATTTCTGTGTGTCCATTATTTAATAGGTTTAATGGGTAGTATCAGGAGCCTCTGATATTTTTCTTTTCCCACACCTCCAAAATACCAGTCAGCTAAAGTCTCTTTCTGAGAGCTGTGGTAGCTTTCTTAGCATAATTTGATCCCTGTCCAGAACTATGGTCTTCATCCTTCCACAGGTGAGGTCTCATTGCATTTTGGGGTTGAGTGGTCCCATTATCCTTACAGAAGCACCAGCTGTAATCTGAAAGCTGCTGAAGTCAGAAAAAAGATTCCTGCTGATGTCAGTAGACTTCAAATCAGTCAGAGCAGTTCCAGCATAAAGCCAAAGAGCAACTTTCACATATGTCAGAAAACTGCTTACAAAGCATAAAAACCTATTTTACAATTGTTAAAACACCCATGATTTTGGTGAACTTTTGTTGTTCATGACTTTGGATTGCAAGCTAGCTGTTTAGATTAAAAGGACACTGAAGGTTTCCTGAATTAATTACAAGCTCTAAAGTCGCTGAAACAAGTAATTTGTCCATGATTACTTTAATGCAAAGTAGTGATTTTACCCACAAAAACTGTGCACTCAGAAAAAAAAGGGATTGATTCTCTGCCACAACTCATTTTTAGAAAGATTTATCCTGAAACTTGAATTCCTCTGATAAGTTGTGTTACACTCCAGTGAGTGCTGTGGGCCACCTTGTATGAGCAAATATTATTTCTGTGAGTAATGGCTGCAAAGACCAAGCCATCTGTCAACAACTGACTTCTTTGTACTTCTTACTGCTTCAGTTGCCTTACTCTGGTAGCTAAATGAGATGTTATAATTAGGAACCCACCAACTCTGTATTCATTTTAGAGGTCAAGTTCTGAACACACTTTTCTGACAAATCTCCCAGTACTGTCTGTGGGAATGTTATTTATGTCAGGATTAAGTTCCTTGTTTGACTGTTAATTTCATGGCTGTGCTGCACAACTTGATAATAGGGAAGATCATAAAATAAAGATTCACTAGTTCTTTGACTAAACTCTGTAATGCACGTGAAAATTGTTTTTTATTTTCTTTTTATACTTACAGTGTTCTCTGCCAGCCCCCACTTTCCTCCATCCACACCCCCTTTATTTCTTCCTGATACTGGTGTAAATATTGATTTGATCACTTTCCAACGTATTTGTAGAAAAGTTCTCTATAATTTATAGCTGACCCTGACAAGATTACTGGAAATAGACAACTGATGTATATCTATATAGCTGTGTTGACATTCATTCTCCTTTTTGTTTGCAGAGGATACAGGTGTAGATCTGTGTTTTCTTTCTGTCTAAACAAGCAGATAAGTAAAGTATATTTTAAATACCTTAAGAACAGCAATTACAGCTGTTTTTCTTAGCAGTTATATTTTGCAGCTATGGGAATTATTAACTTCTCTTAAAAGCCCCAAGTTTTTACCTTTGCTTCTGACACAGAACAAACCTATACTTCCATTTGCTGCATCCTCTGCAGCAACAGACCTGCCAGTTCTTGTACTGCTAATTGTGTATATCTTAGTACATAATAGGTACAACAGGAGCAGAGCAGAAGATCAAAGCAGTTGGTGCTTATGTTTGTCACATATTCATTATGCACATGTGAATATTTTACTCCAGCCTAGGGTTACTGCGGTTCCTCAACCAAAACACGATCACCAAGGCTGACAGCAGGCAGAGACCAGCAAGGTGGGGAGGTGGCAATAAGCAGTGAGATTGGGAGAAGGCTCCTAGAGGGAAATTGCTCCCTCGTGTAGATTTTTCTTTTTTTTTTTTTTTTTTTTTTTTTTTTTTTTTTTTGCACTGAATGGAGAGTGGGCCAGAACTTCCTGCTGTTCTGAGAGCCCGTGAGGCACAGTAGAGATGTCCTGACAGGTGTTTGCTGTGACTCCTCTTCTACCCCTGACTGTCCACACTGAGGAGCAGCAGAGATCATGTTCTATAGAGACTGCATCAGCCTGGGCTGGCTCTCCCTGGTCCCCAGGCAATCAGCTGCCTGGTATCCCTCCCAGTGCACCATTCCTCCACTCCCAGTCCTCTGGGTGCTGAGTGGCACAGGTCTCAGTCTGGGACTCAAGCAGAGCTGAGTTCTGGCATGCTGTATGCACAGCTGGACAGTCACTGGCACACAGCTGGACACTTGTACAGGCTGGGACTAGGAGGGGAGCTTCTGGTGTCACATGGAGGAGTTCACCCACAGCTCATCAGCACAGACATTTATTAAAGTACAGCAGCCTTTGTAACATAATCATCTCCTCTCAGTCATGATCCAAGTGTCAGAAATATCATGTTATTCCCATTCCACTACAATGACCTGCACAGCAGCCATGTACTGGCCTGAGCTGGACTCTGGAACACTGACACAGATTTGCTTTGCAGAAGCACTAGAAGCAAGCCAGAGAGACACTCCTGTTTCTGCTTTTGAATTTTTCATCTGTGGGATGCATAGGCAGGATCCCAGAGTGGCTGAAGGGTGTGCTTGGAGATATGTTATCCTGTATCCCAGAGCACAGACAGCCAAATGGGCAACACAGTCAATGACAATTCTCACCAGGACACCAACTCAAGCTCTCCAGAACATGGATACTCCTGCTGTGCTACCCCCAAAGGGTGGTTGTTGCCCTTGCTCTTCAAGAATGATTTTCATCCTTTCAAATATAAGATTGGCTCATCAGTCCTCTTCACTCATCAGTCATGATGCAGCCCTCTCTCAGGATGAGACTGCCAGTGCTAGGCTGCTCCTGAGGAAACCTTCAGCTCTTTCACAGCTCAGCATAATTTGCATCTTCTGGAATTTTGCACCTGTTTGCAAAACAGATAAAAGTCAATGGTAAAAGATCAGAAAGTTTGGGTGGACAAGAACTGAATAGGGAAGATAAATAAGGGTTCCAAGCTAGGATTAGAGAAGATGAAGGGGGAAGGAGTGCTAGAGAATCAGAGACAAGAGCTGACTGTTGATAATAAATAAGGCAGCAAATACACAGCATTTGGTTCATTTTATAGGTCCCAAAGATTGTGACAGAAATAGTTGGGGGTTTAAGATTTTTTGATGTTCATGCATGTGGGGCAGAACTTTGTGACAATATAGCCCACTTTGGACTGGCCCTTTAGCTCTTCTTCAGGGCAGGCATGCTCTTCATTTACACTTCAGAGCACAATACTGGAACAGTTTTCTCCCAAAGGTGGAAGCCAAGCAACTGCATCAGCAAAACTAAGCACTGAGTGGAAACATTGAAGTCATCTGTTTCAGAGCTCCTCTGCTCTAAACCAAGATGCTTAGGGCCAGTGAGTCCCTTTGAAAATGGCCTTTTCATGCTGTTGCAGGAGATGTCTGTTCTTTTTTCCCTTTTTTAAAATACTTTTTTAAATTGTCCTGCAGTCTTCAATGTATTATCCTATCCCAATATATTTTTCTAGTCTCCCAGTATTCCTGTCTGCTCCTCTTGACACAGTAGCTCTCCCTCTCCTTCTCCCTTCTGTTTTTTCTTCCTTTTTTATCTTTGTCTTCCAGACCAACAAGCTTATTCTGGAAGTTTTTATTATTTTTCATTCCTTCCTCCACACCTGTCTTCCTCCTCATGATGATCAGCCATTCTCATCAGGTATTCTTTGCAAACCTTCTTCCCTTCATCCATCCTTCCTCGGGTCTCGCCTGAATTCCATCCTGATTTCCAGCTGCATCTCTAGCACTCAGGCACTTTTTTCCCTGTGGGTCCTCTCATGCAACACTTGATACATAAATAGCTTCTAACAAGTACCCACTTGATAGCAAAGTACATCCTGCAGCTTCTGCATTCAACCATTTGCAATTATTTGGTCTCATCTGCTGCTACCTTAACTGGCATTATCTTTTCTTCCCTGTCTCTCTCTTTGAAAGCAAAGAACATAAGTCAGAGACAAGTCTTTACTGCCCTCTGTTTAAGGGGTTCCTATGTTCAATATCTGCTTGCTGTTGTAAAATTTTTGTGTAGAATAGCCTGGCTCTGTCATTTAGACCAATTAATTTAACTGCTTGCTTTCTGTGTTCAAATAGTGCAATGTTTTAATTTTTTAAAAAATATTTTACCTGTAAGATCTTGTTTGTGCTTGCAACACACAACTCTCAGAGTGCTCTGCAATGAGGACAGTTCTTCCACCACAAACCAGTCCAGTGCAGACTCTCCTGATGACACTGCTGTGTCATGTGGGTATCTTTATTGGATTCTTGTGTGGCTCTAATACTGATTGAAGGAGCTGTCTTGGTGCACAATTGTGAAGAAGCTATTTTGTATTGCTGGTCTTGCTTCTTTTCTCATAGATATGTAATAGAAATAACATCATGCTAATGAAGTAACAATCTTGCAACCAATTCTGCTCACATGGTCAACAGTGGATTTTTTCATTTTGAATTGAGTAACAAAAAACTTGAAAAATACTTCTACTTCCTAGATGTCATTATATCTGTCAGATTTGATTTTTCTTTATCCCAGATACTGATTGTTAGGTGACACAAATGTTCTACATAAATATATGTGCTAATATTAGCAAGTTTTGTTGCTTAAAAAAAATGCCAGAATTACTGAGAAAACACTTTTCTGTTCTTTCCAACCACTCTTGGCATATTTAAGTTTGATAAATTGTGTTAGTGGTTTAAAATTCATGTTTTGTGGTCTGGGAATACAACTAATTTTCTGCAGGAAAATGAGAAAATTAAGTCTTCTCCTCTGAGACTTCCTTAGTTATAACATGGGTGTAATGATATTCACCCTTTAATAATGCATATAATTTATTTCAGCATAACTGTGATGGCTTAGAGATCCAAACTGACAATTCACAACTCATCAACTTAATTAGCACTTCTAGACATCTTTGTGACAATGAATAGTTCAGATGAATCTTGGAACAATAAGGTAATTCTAATTCAAAGTGCATGACCCAAAAGAAACCAGAAGAATGCTGAATTTTTTTCAGTAAGGCTTGAAAAATTATGTTGTAAAACTTTAGCTTTAGAGGAACCAGGAGTCATAGAACTACAGAATCACAGCTGAGTTGAGGCTGGAGACAATAAGAAAACCTCCAGTCCAACATATTTAAAATTGAAGTCGTATCAGCTAGGACATCAAACAAGATTTCTTGTGGCTTTCTTCATCTGAGTCTTGAAAATCTGCAAGGATGGAGACTAAAACCTCTCTAGAAAACCTGCTTCAGTGAATGACCCCTCTCTTCCTCTTGCTGCAGAGTAGTGAAAGGTTTTTTATAAAGACACCAGGGTACCTATTTCAGTGATTTCTAAATGTGCAGGTGATTTGCTTTCTCTGATGTGCTACCAGATCTTCCCTCTGGAATTCTATGCAGATTGTTTCTTTTTCTGCCATTTGTGGACAACAGATATCTAACCCATTTCCCATATTTCTAAATGCTACTGAATCTTTCCTATATTTAGACATCTTTTTCCACATCTCTTGAGAAAGCTTTCTCACACAGATTTTATATTACTGTCCTCTGAACATTAAATTGTCCCAAACTTTATTAAAAAACTGATTTCAAAAGTGTTCAAAATGAGACATTACACTCCATAGACACCCTCACATACAGGTGAGGAGAAGGTTTGAATTTTAAAAAGTGAGATAATATCATGCTCTGGGGAGAGCCCCACAACATTGATCCTGCTGACAGGAAACATCTTGTACCAAGTCCTTAGATCTTATTTTTCAACTGGGTCTGCATCCATCTTATAGTGCTGTCATTTAGACCATGTTTCCCAGCTTTTTTTTTGTGAGAAAATTTTGGGGAATGTGTTAGAAAAATCATGTTCAAGTCACACCAACAGCAGTGTCAATGGTTAGATAACCTGGCATGAAATTGGTCTGGCTCGATACAATTTCTTCTTGACATACTCACAAAGATTGTTTCTTATCAGTGTATTATTTACTGGGTAGACATAAATTGTTTGTCTTCTATCCCAGTTCAGAATAATTTTGTATATTGGAGTTAGGCTGGGTTGTTTAATTTCTCCAATATCATCTCATTTCCCTTTTTTATGACTGGGTCATCAGCCATGCCTGTATCCCTCTGGAAGCTCAGCCTCCTCAGGCTCACAGCCTTTTCCTGCACTCACAGGATTCTTCTCACCTGCACAGTGCTAAGAGTCTCCTGACAGTCCATATCTCAGACATTACCAGTTAGTCTGCCTCTCTTTCTACTTCTGAATAACCTTGGTGTGTCTCTCTGATGTTAGGGAAAACCCTTAATTCTCTTCCCTGAGCCACCTCACATTGTCAGGAGTAGCCCCTGGTGAATAAGCACTTTGCTCTTCCCCTAAAAACCCTCTTGCTCTATGATTTTATTGACCTCAGCAGTGGTCAGCCTGTTGAGACACTTGAGATCTTCCTTTTACCCCATTCTCCATTTCTATTGACCCATTTCTCTTGGCATGTAGCTAAGTTGCCTTGCACAGATATATTTTCCTTTGCATGTTTTCTTACTTTACTGAACAAAAGGGGTTCCTGATATGGGACAAGGTCATACATAATGGTTAATGGCAGAGTAGGATTTAAGGAATCAGTCTACAAGGTGAAAACAAAATATGCATGTGGCAACTTCTTAATATTTTAGTTCTCACAGTTCCAAAGAGACTATAATACTGAAATAGTGAAAGAAAAAACAAAATACAAATAAAATGCAAATTCAAAATGGAGGTAATAATTGCTCCAGTATGTGTTAAAAAAACACTGCAACCATAATATATCTCTCTTTCTTGAAAAAATTATATATTTTCAGTTCTTTCAAAATTCTTCTAGATTCCAATACCTAGTTGCTCTGAATAAAGCAGACTATCTTCCCAAAATAAACCTTAGGTCTATAAATCAGTTAAGTGAGCTATGACATGACATTTCAAAGCTTCTACATAATTTAAGAAAATCAGCTTCTGACAGTACTAAAATATCTCACTGAAATACACAAATTTAGTAATATTCCTTGGAAGAAAAATGTTTTCTTACTGTTTTTCCTTCTTGTGGCATTTATATCTTGTCTCCTATCTATACTTTTGCTTCCTATAATTATTGTGACAGTCATTAAAGTAAACTTGCCTTTTAAAATTTATCAATCACTGTTGACATTTTTTCTATGTTCTGTGTCACCTTGCAGTTCTAGAAACACAATCTTTCCATCCTTTGCTAAATGGAACAAAGATGGCACAAAATACTGTGCTTCACTGCTCTAAATAAAATAGTTGTTTGCTTTTTTAAAAGAGCACAAATTCATCTCCCAGAAAAAGAGAAAATAAATGATGGTCCTGTATCTTTTCAAGTGTTGCAAAAATCAGAATATGATATTGGTGAGATTTGTTTCCATCACAGCTGTCTCCTCTAACAGTCATTTAGACATAAAATGAATTTCCAATTATTTACTGTTGCAGGCTGTTTGCTATTCTAAGTTCATTTATTTTGAGTTAAAAGCACAGCAAACAGAACTGAAATTGTGATGGTAGTTTGAACAATTTATTTTCTGCAGTGGAACAGTGTTTTCATTCTTCAGGATCCCTTCTCTGCTTTCCAATGCTAATGTTAAAAAGTAAAGCTGCTCATTTATTCCTCAAGTTTTTTTTTTTTTATTCCCTTAAAAGTTATGTTAAAATTTTTGAAACCTATAATAACACTGTTCTGGTTTGGTTTAAAAGAATGTTATTATTCATGTGATCTAAGAAACAGTTGGATCAAATATTTGTAGGCATGTCTTAAACATTTTTCATGAAGCATTTCTCTGTTAAGAAAATTTTACATCATTGAAATCAAAATATTAATGGAAATGTATTCTCTTGATTGACTTAATTGAGAGTTTTCAAGCATGCCCAAGGTTTCAATCACTCTCATTCTTTAAATTTGTGGGTGTGTGTGGACAATGACAGGTTTGGATTGGCCAATCCAAATTTCCTGATTATCCTTTGTGAAAAATCACTTCTCTTTATGGAAATTGAGAAGAAAATTCATTTTATAATTTAAAAAAATATACTTAGCTGGAAAGATCCTTGAATACTTGAATTTATTACCCATCTCAGAGTTTTGCATTTGAAAAGCAAATCTATTCCAGAAGTTTTTGCTTTGTTTATTTTGGTTTTATCTGAGAAATATATTCTTTTTTTCCCTGGTAATAGAGAAGCATAGAAGTTTTTAAATTCCTATGTATAGAACAATTGCAAATAGCATGCAAATTTGCTACAGAATAAAAGTGGCATTGTTGACAAATTATTTTAATGCACTGTCATGGCAGTAGTAAGAAGGTTTCTTTCAGTCTCCACAACAAATAAATGAGAAAAAATGTGGAGTGTCTCTGACTACTAATATGAGGAATTTTTCATAGTTAAGGCACTTCCATGCTGTTTTAGGACAGTGCTTTTGTCAGGATTTCCATTTTCAATCAGATAGTGTTTCTGAGTTCTACATACATGACTAATATTAGCCAGCTGCCCACATTTGTAGTCCAAAGACTGAATCACTCTGAATCAGAAATAAACCCTGATCTAAGTTTCAATTCTTTGCATGGAGAGACTTTGGATTCTCACTTCTGCTTCCCTGGGGGTGCCTGCCAGAGGAGAACATTCTCATTCCCAGTCCATGCTCCGTGGAAGGCATCAGGGGTGGCTGCAGTGACTCATTCCCCAGGTCACCACCCAGAGGAGCAGTGGAAATTATCAGTGCTGGTTAGGTCTGTGCTCCTCTTGTGCCATACCCAGCACATTCATCTTGTCTTTCCAGCAGAAGAGTTAAAACACATGATTTCAGAACACTCCATGGCATGTGCTGAAGCAGCAGCCACATTTCTGAAGGATGGGGCTTTTAGTAAAAGTGGACTAGAAATGTGAAAAGAGTTTCTGCTGCTGCAAGCCAGGGCTAATGGAAACTGAGTTGTGCCTGTGTCTCTTTGATGATCCATTCTTTTCTAGCTTTCTTCTGAGGCAGACTGTCAGCAGTGATGGAACTGTTAGGAATTGAGAGCTGCATCCCCAGAACAGCTGAAAAGGGCACCAGACACAGGATTCAAAAGTAGATCTTCCAGGCTCTTTGTAGTTCCTCTTACAGAAGGGTTATATCTGTAACATCTGGGGTCCAGAACATTTCAGCTAGGCAGTAATAGTATCTTTCCCATATCCCTGAAATACAGGCTACTGGGCTGGCACCTGTGGAGGTGCAAGTCTTGAAAGCAAAGCATGCCAGTGAAGAGGAGAGGAGGATGTCATTAGGCTAAAAAGAGCTCTCTAGTGGGGTAATCATTTGTGCACCTCCTAGTTTTCCATGTGATAGAAATTACAGTTTTCTCCTTGATAATTCAGTCACTCTGGTGATTTGCAAGTAGAAGATATTAAGTCCATTTCCTTTGCCTTTGTCCTCTTCCATGTGTAATCTCACAAATGCCATTTAGTATCAATATTTGCTGCAGTTTAAGTAAGTTTGAAGTTTAATGGACTTCATGGCTCTCCTTTCCCTTTAAGTGCTCTCACAGCAGCATAGAATCATGCAAATCTGTGCAAGTACTTTGTCAACAACCATTCAGCCTCCTGAAGTGTGTTAGCCATTTCTAAATTTACATTTATTACAGTGCTATGGGCACTAAGGACATCAAACTATTAATAAAATTGGTGTGTGGAATCTAGGTAAAAGGAAGGTTTCTTCTTCAGTTAGCTTTAGTACAAAAAAGGAAATACTTATATCTAGGCATAAAGTGACCTGAAACCTGCCAATTTCCTTTCTAATAGATATTCCTTTGCATATAAATATGTAATTGTAATTACAGGTCTCTCAGTCAGGCCTCTGCACAATTTTACCATTTGGTAAAGGAAATAAAAAGAAAGCAATATCAAAACAGAAATAAAAAATATCCTATAGCATTTAGCATTCACTAAACACTGTTCCTAATTCCTTGTCTGTCTCAGTAATCAGCTTGCCATCAAATCCTGAGGAAGCATCTAAAGTGAAGTAGTTATAGAGGACTATTGGTTTCAGTAGTTTGATAAAAAGAATATACCTGAAAATGGGTGGGTTATTTTCTCAGTAGGAAAAGGACTAGATGTTGCTGTATAATTGGATTGCCCTACAAAGTGGAACCCAGAGCTTACATCTCCTTAATAAGAGGGTATGAAAAACCTGAATCAGGATTTGTACCTGAATGCATAGAGCTTTTGCTGTTTTGTTTTGGTTCATCCCATATTGAAAATGCAAATATTTCATTTGAGACTTTAAATCTGGAAGATGAAGGTCAAGTGCTCATCTAATACCATGGTTCATATCTGAAAGAAAAATTGGAGCTTCAAGTGACTTGGTTATAACTTCAGCAGAAACTTGCTACTTTGAGCATCAAATTCTAACCTTTTATTAATGCTTCTGTGATAATTTTTGAAAAGAACTGATTTTATCTGGCATAATTTAACTGTTGTCCATAAATGTGATATTTTAAACTGTTGATAAGGACTAAAGAGAGGCATTTTGAGAAGAATTGTTCTCTACCTGTGCACACATGCACCCCAGAGCTGCAGCTGGCATCTCCACAGGCTCACCATTGCTTTGTGCACTGTGTGCTTCTATCTAGCAAATAAGGGTTTGTGGTGACATGAAAGTGTGAAAGTAAAATGGTTGCCAGCATTCTTCTGAGAAAGTGGCAAATTGTTCTTAATTGCTGAGAGAACAATTAAGGATCAAAATGAAAGTATTCTCTTGAAGCTGCACTTGTTGCCACTTTTAATACTGGTTACTACCACTGCTGTCAGGTGACTGAGTTATTTCTAACACAGAGAAATCCTGCCTTGAATTTCAAAGCTCTGACAGGTATCTAGGAGTCTATGAGAGGCAGTGCAGAAATGCTGAGTTGCCACTAGTCTACAAGCTGGCTTAGGTTTAGCTAATATCACTGTGCACATCTGCTAGCTAAGCAGGTATAATGTGTAACTGTAATAGTTAAGATGCATGCAGAGAGGAGTGATGAAGAGTGGTGACAGCTGAGCAGAACGCTGCTTTATGTGGATGTTAAATATTTCCTGTTTCTAAATTAAGCCATCTGTCATCTCCTCTGCTTATCTATTAATTGGTGCTTAAAAGTCCTCATGTTGCATGTGCAAGGAAAGATATTCAGAGTAAACGTGATAACAACCTAAAGTACACAGCAGATAATGGAGAGTTCCAAAATGTATAACAATGGCCCAATTCATGGTCAATGGTCCTGTTAAAATTTGTCTCCCATTGGTTTCAATTTAGGAAAACATGAAAATGCAGGCTTAATCTGACTCCCTTAAATTATCTCTGGCTTTGCTGATTTTGATGAGACTTCAAGGCACACTCAGATTTACATATGTATTTATGCATCTTCTTCTGAATAAAATTTTCCTGAAAAAAACTATTAGTCACAATATGTAGCAACTGGCTTTGTGAAACCAGAATCTATAATCCTGATTCATTCTTTCCTATAAATTATGCCAATTAATAAAAGACTTAATCTTGGAGTGAGGAATGTTTGTTTATGGATTTCTTTGTAGCCAGTTGTCAGTGAATTAACAAGGTAAGAAGAAGACTTGAGCTCACTTTTTGACTTCAGGAGTGGTTTGCCTGCTGAAACATGCAAATGGCTTTTTTGGAGCCAAATTCCTTCTGCCCTGCACACCAGCTGGCTCTGGCAAGAGCAGTGGGTCAAACCCTGAGTCCTGGGTAACCTGGGGACTGTTCAGCAATGGCTGAAGCAACCAGTGGAGGAATGCAGTGTAGTCCATCAGACACTCAAGGATACACCAGCTCCTTTTTCTCTCTGTCTGATGGACAGTCAGGTCAAAGGAGCTGCACTTCCCCTTTTCCTTGCTTGTTGTCTCCATGTTGTCAGATGTTGTCTCCATCTGCTGCAGGTGTTCAGAAAAATATGGATCAGCAAACAATGCTGGAGCCTCACAGCTGAGCATGTGGAGGAGAGGAGAGGAGAGGAGAGGAGAGGAGAGGAGAGGAGAGGAGAGGAGAGGAGAGGAGAGGAGAGGAGAGGAGAGGAGAGGAGAGGAGAGGAGAGGAGAGGAGAGGAGAGGAGAGGAGAGGAGAGGAGAGGAGAGGAGAGGAGAGGAGAGGAGAGGAGAGGAGAGGAGAGGAGAGGAGAGGAGAGGAGAGGAGAGGAGAGGAGAGGAGAGGAGAGGAGAGGAGAGGAGAGGAGAGGAGAGGAGAGGAGAGGAGAGGAGAGGAGAGGAGAGGAGAGGAGAGGAGAGGAGAGGAGAGGAGAGGAGAGGAGAGGACCCCCAGGTGTTGTGACTGCTCTTTCAGCTAGCCCATGGTGGTCAGGTTGTTTTGGTGTCAGCCTTTCACATGACCTGTTTTTACTGTTTGGCTGTGTTACTTCATACAATGCTTACACTTGGACTTCTTCCCTAATTCTCTTCCTCTTATGATTTTAATATCTCTAACACTCATCTCTTCCAGTTCATAAGTTACAGGCATATGCTTTTCCTCTTCCATCCAAGTTCTCTTCTTTAATAAAGTTTTCCTATTGGCTTCCACAGTTTTGAAATAAACATCTGCAGTTGGAGAGGGAGCATCCTTGCTTTCAGAAGTCAGATTTTTATCTCCAGTTGTGCCAGAAGCTCCCATTCTTGGCCTGTGTCTGTACCCTCTCCTGTGCAGTGTGGGGCACTGGCTCCTGTAGAACCTGTCAGTCCCTGGTGCAAACTCCCTGGTGCCACACATTCTGCTCACCTCCTCAGCAGGGCTTGAGCTTCCTACTGCTGAGGCCATTCCTCCAGTCTCAGGCTCAGGGACGCCCTGGGCTTTCTGTGTAGCTGGAGAAGTAGAATGGTGCATCTGCTTTGAGGAGCTGAATCCTGCTGCAACTTAACAGAAGTATCCTTCTGCTGCTTCCAGCTCTGCAGATGGTACACACTCCATAGCTTCTGATTATGCTATCAGCAATGTATGCATAACTGATAGAAAAATAGACTCTGGAGGATGGTAGATCTTATTATTCTTTGGATTTGTTTATAGTAAATATCTCTCTCACTCCTAGAATTATTGCTGTCATATTTAGTACTAAAATTACAGACTGAGTAGTGCAGCAAAGTATTTCTATGACATTCAAAAATAACAGGGTACCAGACTCAAAAGACATCAGTCTAAATGCACTGAGCTGCAATATGTTCCAGCAATTCAGTGCTTTAAATGTGCCTGTTGCAGTGGGACTGAATTGGGCTGTGATGGGAGCAGGAAAAGGATGGATGTTGTATCAGTGTATGGTGAAGGATGGTCTTGCAGCAGAGGGGTTGGTTGGACCTGTGAAGGTGAAGACCTCTTTCCCTGCTCTGCTGCACATTACAAGTGCAAACTCAGACAAAGCAATGCAAAATCCCATTGACTTTAGTGGCCTAAGTTAGAAGGGCTCGTTCTGGAATAAAGAATGTAGCATTTTAAAGCATAAACAGCCAGGAGCATTGCTTCTGCTTCATCTATTTGTACCTGCTCTGAGGGCTCTCATCCACCCCTTTTCCCTTGAAACCTCATCTTAACCTGCTGCTGAGACACTTCTGTTCCTTTTTTCAGGGGTGTTTAGGTGCTGGGAAAGAGATTTTAAGAGGCAGGATGTTTTCAAAATAGAGGCCTTAGTGCTGAACTCGAAGGCACAGATCAATAGCTGTTGAAAACTCAGCTTACTGCCATATTTTGCTGCTATTATCCCTCTCCACAGATTCTCACTAAGTCCCCAAGAGTGTCAAAAGAAGGATAATGTACTAAGCAAATCTCATTTTAGTTCTCTTACATCAATCCCTATCTGTTCCAGTACTCTTCTAGGGAATAGGCTTAGTCATATTAATGTGGACTTTTTTTGTAAACCAACCTCAAAGAAGATGTTTGCAGGTCTGGCACAAGAAAATGTTTATAATGCTGTTAGCAATTACTTTTTATGAGATTATTCTCTGAAATAGGTGACTCAGGCCTTGTGTTGGCCGTAGTTTTGGGACAAGACATGAATTCTAATTTCTTATGAGTTAGCCTGAGTTCATGAAGAGAAGAAAACTCTTGTCTGGCAGAGTCACAAACATACACAAATACACAGACATTTAAATTTACTCTGATGCTGTGTCTCGTGTTGAAATCCTCTGCAAAGGCTATGATTTCTTTTTCAAAATGAGACCTGCCACACTTCCATTTTCTGTATACCTTTTAGTTGCAAATTAAAGGAAGTTCAGGAAAATAATCTAAGCAAATTTGTCAGCTTTGTAGCTTGAAAGAATTCTGTGCCCACCCAGGCAGATAAAAGTCATAACTAAACATTTAATTTCATTCCATCTAGCCTCTCCATCCTTCAGGTTTCCCAAGGCAGCAGAGTAAATACAAAGGCAGCATGGATAACACTGTTCCAAGCAGCTGGGAAATTAGTCCAATATGTATAGTACTGAACAATTCAAATGACCAGAACTCAATATTCCTGTTGTGTTCAAGCATCATCATGTGTGAGCTGTGGTTGTCTTATGCTCTTTTCTTCCTCCATTTCTCCCACTTGTGCCACCTGAGTCCTGTGCATGCCTTGGCACTCTCTTGAACAAGGTGCTGTACCAGTTTGCATTGCTGTTGTTATGGTGAGGCTGTGGCCCTGATTTTGAGACCCCAAGTCATTAAAGCAGGGAAGATTAATAAGTCAGTAGTATTCCTGTCCTGCTCCTGTTTCTTTCCTTCCTAAAGCAAAAGCAGTCATGAGCTAAATGTCTTTATCATTCAGGCAGATAAAAAATGGGAAATTTAATAGAATGATAAGCTATTTCCAGAAATAAAGTAATTATTTTATGTTGTGATTATTTTTCTGTTCTGTGGGCACATTGGGCTGGTAAAATCAGAAAAGTGGAGTCAATCTTTGGGGATCAGGCAGGCTCTATTTAATTTTGCTTTATATTCAAATATTTCAAGGGATTGCTAGTTCACATTCTTATTGTGCATCTTTCTGAGGGTACAATAAAAGGATTAGTGAAGTAAAGTAAGCTTTAGAGGCAGCTAAAAATTTGAATGCCTCCTTCCCTTCACTGATTACCTTACCTTGATGGGCAAGTCCAGCTATCCAGGTCTCTGCCTGGGAGGAACAGCCCCACAGACCCTGGAAAAGTCCAGGGGCCAGGATGAGTGAAGGAAGTCCTGGTCATAGGCTGGAGGAAAAATGAGTGAAGCAAAGAGCCACTTGGCTGAAGAAGAGTTTGTGTAAAATTACCTTCCCACATAATGGGATACAAATATTTCCCTGTCTGCTTTTATCCCTCTGAGCTGTACTCCTAGGAATTAAACAATTCCTCCATTTTTCCAAGAGGGTTTTCCAAAGATACATGTGGACACATCAGGTCCAAGTTCACTATTTCCTTAACTCAATGATTAATAGCCAAGACTACATGAAATAGTTGGGAGTGTGATCATGCAGTTAATGCACAGAGATATGCCATCTCTTTTTCTGGAAATACTTAGACTTTTTAAAAATATTTTTTTAGCATTTCATGAGATTGTTAGTAGTCATCCACTTCACATGATTAGTCCAACAACAGACTAATTATTCCCTCCCAAAACAACACAAAAATACTACTTATGCATTCTTAGGAACACTCTGGATATCCATGTGCAAAATCTTGTCTTTCTTTGGGCCCTCTTATTTCTCATGCTTTCCCTTTTTAGATTTTGCTTATGGATATAATTATTAAAATTGACTTTGAAAACTTAGCAGGAGATTAGCTGCATATTTGAGTGGTTTTATTCAGTGAAGATCAATTTACTAATTTTTAAATTAACTTTCTTTAGTGCTTCCAACCATTTGGAGAGGATCCATTATTATAAATGATTTAATCAAAGTACTGTATTATGAATGCCATATTTAATTAGCAAAGATATCAGGTAAACTGTTATAGTATTTCATTATAATTATAAATCTACATATAGTTATATTAAAACTAGGAAGTCAGTAATCAGTACAGTGCTGCAGCAATCTGTGATGGGTATCTGTTCTTATAAAAGATGTAATTTGAATTAATTTATGGTTTCAAGTTCTCAGATGACATAAATTAGTGAGGACCAGCAGGAGTTTGGACCAACAAAAATGTTTGCAAATTATATGTTAAGAATTAAAATATTGGGCAAAAAGAAACAAAAACATGCTTCTTTCAAATTAAATTTAAATTTAATTAAATTAAGTTCACCAGTAGTAATTAATAATGACCATGTCGTGGTGACAAAGATTTAAACTAAGAAGTAGTGCTAACACTAACCACAGTTCAGAAATACTTGATACTTTGAAAAAGGTGAAACCCACAACTAAAAAAAAACACTCCAACTAACTTTTGCAATCTCCCCAACTGTTCATGTTCATAATATTAAGTAGATGGAAAAGTGCTTGCAGATTTGAGGTCTAAAAATGCTCTTGGCTAAATCCTTTACAGATTTCGTGGAACTACTGCTGGATTCTACTTCATTAAATAAAGATTGGGCCTTGTCACACAGTCCTCTTCACCAGAGTACAAAGTGACATATGAACAACTATTTGCAAATAATCAGAATGCAAAAGCCAGAGTAGGACCCCATTCTAGAATTTGTTCTGTTCAAAGGAGAAGCCAAACATATTCCTGAAGAACTGATATGACTGGAGGTTTTACCTTCCAGGCTCCCAGCTGGGGCACAGGTTAGTCTGTGATTTCAAGAACTCAGAGATTGTGTTACACACAGCTCAGTCCCATATGCAAATGCATGAGTGCAAGAGTTTTCTGTTACAGTCTGTTCAGGTAGGAAGTGCTGCTGTTTAGTAGCATAACATATGTTCTTTTGTTTACTTCAAAACAAATATACCCAAAGCTAGGCTGAACCAGGGGCTCCTGGGAGAGCACTTGACTGAATCTTGAAATGTAGTGACTGGTTCCAGGATGGATATTGCAGTTCTCTGGAGTACAGCTGTCAGTTAGCTCTGTCTGCCTTTCACTCTTTGCAACTTCTTGACATAAATTAAATTTCTGGAAGGCAGAGGTTGGACTTCAAGAGAAAACTAAAGACTAAGAAAGATGAAAGAAGGTGAGAATTGACTTACTGATTCTTGGTATGGTAGCTCAGCTTTACACACTTTTATTAGCAAACAAGAAACAAATTGATGTGGATCTTATTGGGTTCCTGTAATTCTCCTGAGATAGGGCCAGTTGCAGATGAAAACATACTGATGAGTTTATGTGCTAGAAAATTTTAGTCTAGTGTTTCACCTAATTAAATCCTAACAGGATAAAAGAAAAGCACTGCTCCCTGGAGACAGAGGTGGGTGCCTACTGCTAATATCTATGTATGCCACACACCACTGACTGCAAGACAAGGCTCAAAGTAACTGGGTGGAAGTTCTGATAAAGCTGCCTTCTCTCTGGATATTTGAAAAGACTTTCATGTAATTGGGATCAAATGATTGTCTCACATTCCTTGTCACAACCTCCACCATCCCAAACTCAGTGAAGAAAAAGGACTGATTGAAGGGATTAAATAATTCTTTGAAATTAAGTCAATGACCTATGTAGATGCTGCACAAATATTCTCCAGATGACAATAATTCAAGTGAGCAAGAAAGACATTTATTGTGAGCCTGCTTTTGGGTATTCCTTCTCAAGACATATCTTGAGAGATTTACACTTGAACCCCTGAAGGACATCATGTTGTCCTGTGTCTTGCATGGCTCCCCATGAATCTATGGGAAATCTAGGAATGCAGAACCAGATTTCACTGAAGAATACTAAGGTGGCTTATGTGTCTTGAGGGCAAACATCAATGTTGGAGCCTAATTCTGTGGTAAGAAAGGAACTAATACTGCAGATGGCTCGAGTCAGAGTCTTGTCTACTCCCTGCTAGCAGGGGCTCACACCAGGTCTGTCCTGCAAAATCTTGCTCTGTGAAGCCTTGCCCATTCATCCATGCACATTCTTCACAGAACAGGCTTCTCTTCCACTCTTCCACTTGGATTATGAGTAAAAATGAGTTATGTGTAAAAATGGCTTCCTTGCAATTGTAATGAAATTAGAGCAACACTGATCTCTGTTCATACTCATTTGGCAGTGAGGGCAAGCACCAGTTATAAACACATAAAACCAGAATTTGAGGTTTGCCATGCATTTTGTACCAGTTTTTAACACAATACTTATCTGTATACCACAGAATCCTATCTGTGACTCAGATTTTAGAGGTATGTAATTATAGAGATGAGCAGCATGCTACAAATCAATACAGATAAGTGTCAAGCAGTACATAGATTTTGCCATATAGTACACAGATTTTTACCACAAGTTAGCAGCAGAGTCTTTTCTTCTGCTCTTGATCTGATCTGACAGAGTGAAAAGAGCTGTTCACAAACCATTCACATATTCACAGATAGATCCCACAAGTCTACTTGAAAGAATGTGCTATAATCAATGCCATGCACTTGCACCTGTCAACCATGAGATGAAAGCAAATTTGAAGGCTGCCAATATCTTTATGTACAACTATTTGCCCAGTCACTGTGACATGTTGTTCTGCTGTCTTATATCCTCTTCATCTGCAGCAAACACAGCTAGAAACCACTATTTTCATAAAAACAGAACATTCAGGAAAGGCTGCCTACACATTCAGGCTGACTAAAGCATGAGTTTGTTGGTTACAGTTTATTGGGAAACACAGAGAGGGACCACTTGAGTCTCAAGTAAAAATATCAGTATTAAAAGGCAATTTATGTCTTAGATTTATTTTCTTTAATGTTTAGCTTCATGAAATACAACCAGAAATAGCTTTCTTGTTTTTTTTATGTTACATCAAGTGCAATCTCAGTAGAGTGACTGAGATGGAGTTGGAAATCAACAGAATGCAATGCCAATTAATTTTTTCAGGGGTTTTCAGGATCTGTTGGAGTTCAACATTATTGTTAAGCTTTTCAAAGCTTCCATTCTTACAAGGCAGTTCAAGAAGGAAACATCACCAAGAAAGATTCATAAGAAAGGATGATTTTTATAATATATATTTTTAAATTGTCTGTCAAACTTTGCTTTTCAGTCCTTGAAAATCCAGCCAGCACCTCTCTAGTATTCAAGTGCCATATTCCAGAAACAAAATCATATCCAAAGCCCATACTTCCATAGTGGAGCTCTCTGTAATAAACTGTTCCCTCAAAAATTGCTGGCAAACCTTTCCAAACTGTGACCTTTTCCCAGTAAAGAGTGTCACAAGAAGTCAGTGTATGGGAACAAAATGCCAATCCTGGAGTCAGTCTTGCCAGCAGCTCTGTCTTGTACTTGATGCTGGTTTAGAATATCAAGTTGCTCTGTTGTTGGACCTCACATTCCACACCTGAAAAATTGATGTAGAATGTTCTGCTTCTTTTTCCAAAACTAAAATGTGAAGCATGCCTAGAAAAGTAGCTGTAAATGTTATGGTTTATGATTTGCACTTTAGTCTCATGTCACTGCAGCAGCTTCTGTGTGCCATGAGAAGGCTGTGGGCCCCTGCTGAAACTATTCAGCTGCATTTCCACCCTAGGAATGACTGGAGAGACCTCAGCCAAACGGCCCCAAAATTCCCTCACAAATGGACACCTGCAGATTGCTCTTGCATTTATCCCAGAAGAAGGCAGAGATGTCTTTGAACTTGTCTTTGATCAGCCATTTCACCCCTTTGAACATTTTGGCCTTCCTGACAAACTTAATCAGTGGTGCCCCTTTCCCATGTTCCAAATGCAGTGTGCTCCTAAGGCATTGTTGCTGAAAACAGACATATCTGTGAAAAGAGGGGTAAACTGTCACAAAACATACAATACAAAAATACAATGTAATGACACTATCACCATTAAATAATAGAAAAGTACATTGACAAGTCATGCATTTTTGTATTTATGTGAATTAGCTGTAAAATACTGGAATAATAGACCTTGTTAATGAATACTGAGAAATTTGAGCTGCTGTTTGTTTATTTGAGCTTCCTTCCTGCAACACTCCTAAAAATGTACTTGTGATAGAAATTATTTCCACTAGGAAGATAGTGGGTCAGGAGAAAAGAATAATAGCTCAAGATTCTTCACAAAGATATTGGAAATCCTTGCTAAAAAAGCAGCTTCTGTGGTGTAGAGTCTTAAAAAAAAAAAAAAAACAACCTGGCATTTTTACTGTAAACAAGAAGTTGTTGCTAAACCCTTTCAAAATAGTTTGGTGACACAATGTTTTGGTTTTTTTTCACGTGTGATCTACAGGGTAGCTCATTTGAGAGATTTAATATCATTAAACTGCATTATAGTAAATTACTACAATTTATTTTTGTTTTCTGATAAACTGTTTATACATAAGAATGTAAATATATTTCTAGTCTGAATCAGACATAACTGGCAGTGACCCATTCTGTTATTTCTAATGTTGCTTGGGGTGTTTGTATCAAAATGTTTCTCTGATTCATAATTTTGAGAGACAGTACCAATTTTTGAAGTAAAAGTATGCAGCAACATATACATTTCAATAATGTTCTTATATAGATAACTTAATCAGATTCAGGACAGACTGCTTGCAAACAGAAAAGGGTAGAAAGACTGCACATCTTTGCTAAGCATAGGATGAAATGTACCTTAAGGTTCTAATCTGAGTCAGAGCAGGATGAGCATAAGTCCCTCACTGAGCATGTGCTAAACACAGGTCCTAGCCAGTCCACTGCAGCTCTCACTGTTTCTGAGTTATAAAGTATTATTGAGCCAATTTAGAGAGTCTGATTCTCCTGACTGTAGGACTGTAGCATAGCAAGGCCAAATGTGAGCCCTCAAGTGAGGGCAATGTGGTTTCCTTTTCAAACCAAATCTGTTTTACTCACTCACACTCTTGCAGCACATACTCACAAAAACACAAATACAAACGCCTGAGTCGTGTCTCAGCACACAGACACCACATGGTGCCCAGGCTGTCTGTCCAGGCTTTCCTGATGTTGCTTGGAGGATAAGGGATGGAAGCCATTGAATCCTCCTGCCTTCTCCTTGCTGCTTCTTACCTTGGAAACCCTCAGCACTATGTGTACACTGCTTTTTGTATGATTGTATGGGTCTCTTGTGACTCCTACTCTGTTTTCTCACCACCATCTCTAAATGCACTGACTCTGGTCAGACTCTTGTGGGCTGCCTTGGTTTTAGTACATCCCTTTTTCAGTCTGTCCCTTGTCTCCTTGGTGCTGGATGCCCTGAGAAAATGCATATAAATGACCTGGAATCTTGGTGACTGCTACACCTCTCCTGGAAGTGGTCCATTCCAGTGCTTCTATGCCTAGATAGTCCAAATAATTCTCCATTCCAGTGACCTTGGCATTTCTGTGACTGATGACTCTTCAGTCCATCCTGGAAGGTCCTCAGGCTGCATTGCTGTGCAGTGGAGAGCAATGGGCTGTAGGCAGGTTTCTGGGCTGGAGTTCAAACTCAATGACAACATTTGCATTCAAAAGAACAATAAAGACTCAAATTAAGAGAAAGGAAAATAAAGTAGTCTAATGCATTGCCTTCCCTAGTTGCCTATCATAAGGATTTTCTCTTTGTGATTCATATAATAGTATCACAGTCCCAGGAGACAGCAATTAAGGACAGCAGGTAGTAGGAAATAAACACTGAACCTGCTGAATTTGTCTTTGCTGCCCTAACAGGGAAATTGTATACAACTTCAGATGACTGCATTTCTAAGCATGCAGGTGACACAGATTTTTGGGCTATTCTTTTGGACTTTTTGGCTATTCTTTTGGAGTCTTTGACTTGGACAAGCTCTAGTTTGATGTCATCATGATTTTTGATTTTCAAATATTGGTTTGGAATGTACTATAGCACCCTGAAGTATCAAGGAAGGGCAATGCTTGCAGTGCTTGTTGCTGCTGTTCCCCAGTAGAAGATCTTTTGCAGTTTCACATAACCCATGATATGATGTCCATGGAACCAATGGAGAAATGCATAGGCAGACATTTAAATGTATTAATTTTTATCACCCTAGAATAAAGATTTAAAAGAGAATGTGAATGAATCATGTCCTACAGGTATCTGTCTCGCTGAGTATGAAACTAAAGGTGAGTGTACAGCCCAGATACCACCTGGAAGCTCTAGTGCTTTTAACATTCCCATGTTTTAAAAGAATATTAACATGAAAAGACCAGACTTGTCAAGTGTCATTCAGAGAAGGACATTTCATATTCCTCAGCCCATCTCTTACCTTCAGGCATTTTTTGAGAGGGTCTTTGCAGAGAAAAGAGAAGATGCTGAGGAGGAAAGTACAAGTTCTCATAATATTCTAAAAAGATTGGGCACAAATTTACTAGCATAATAATCTCAACATAGTTGTTTTGTGTTCTAAATCTTAAATTACTAGTAAATGTTAATATACTAGAACATAGCAGCTACCAAAATAAAAGAATAATTTCCTTTTTTTACAATACTTTACTTTTCCTCAGAGAGAAATGCATGCTTTGCCACCTGCACTTCAGATAGAGCAGCAGCTTTCTTTATTTTCTTACTACTGCAATTTGTATCACTAGTGATATCAGGCCAGTTCTAAGAAGGGCTTTTATTGAAAGGAGTTGTGCTCTTTCTAATATCTTTTTACTCTGTATTTCTGAAGCACCAGAAGAAAAGGAATGCTGCCTTGATGCCACTTGTGTTCATGCTGAGCTGACCTTTATCTCTTGAATGGTGGTATGGAAGCTAATGTGTCTTCTTGGCAAGTAAAAGCCTCTTTAATATGAGTCACAGTGTCACAATTCAGACTGAGGGTCAGGTGTATTATGTTGATTAATCATCTTCATTAAGAATTAGGTTACACCTGCACACTTATTTCTGGGCAAGGACAACATCAGTTGTCTCACAGATGGAGAAACTTTGGGATGCAATAGTGACTCAGACTAACCACACCTGCCAGTCTAATTTGCTAATATGCTCTTGACAAGGAATTTTTGCAACCCTGCTCACAAGTGGCCTTTTTACCTTATCCTTTTCTTATCATCTTATCATCCTTATCATCCTTATCCTTTTATCCTTACCACTGCTGCTGGTCCACTGAAATTCTCTAGCTGAGTCTCCAAGTTCCACACTCAGCTCTTTTAAAAGGAAAATATCTGAATGTGTCTTTTCTGCCTGTGTCTGAGCAATGGCAAAAGGTAGAGCTCTAGGTTTTCAGAGGTGGCACTAAAAATTAAAGCAAATGAAAAAACATTTAAAACAGCAAGGGATATGAAAATCATAGTCATATTAGAGCCTCATATGTCTGCCAAAATCAAGTGTTGCCACACAGGTTTTCCTGCCACTGAGATAATGGAGCCTGTTGTGAGAGCCAACTTTTGACACTAATTTGCATTGCATTGCTGTTACAAATTTCTAGGCTATTCTATTTGCCAAGGTTTTGCTTGCTATGAAACCAATGTGCTGACCTCCTGTTAGGAATTCCAGTGCCAATTATATCCCTGTCTCCTGTGCAATATAGCAGTAAGGGATAAGTAAAAGAAAATAACCATTATTTTATGAGTAGATGGATTCCTGGGCATTTGGCATCAAAATTATTTGGGATAGAATACACACCATAGCTATAATACAGTAATCAAGATGTTGAACTAGCATGATTTACATTTTTATTCTGAAAAAATTGATTAAGCCATTTCCTTTCTTGGCCAGGAAAATCCTCCAGTGTATAATGAGTGGGTTACTAATGCTTTAGATTTCCAGGGGAGTGCAGAAACTGGTCTGGGAAATAGCAGGCTCCATGTAGTTTTATCTCAGAGTTTGTATTTAAAACCCAAGGAAGATTTTTGATGACTGCTCATCGCAATTTCATTAACCATAGAATTGTAGAATGGTTTTTTTGGAATGGACCTTAGATATCACCCAGTTCCACCATCCCTTTAGTCAGGGATATGACTAAACCAGGTTGCTCAGAGCCCCGTTTAACCCAGCCTTGAACACTTCCAGGGGTGGATCAACCCAAACATGCACATTCTTAGTGAAATTAGGGTTTAATTAAGAGACCAGGCACTCTCTAGGTTGTGTACCTTAGCCTGGCTGTTTTTCTTTTGAGTTTAAAAAGTGGATGTCTGCAGTGTTAGTGCTGCCATGTATGGGAGTAATTCCCACTTACTTACAGCAAAGGATGAGGATCTATCCTGTTGAATTTTAAATTATTTGTGTTCTGTGTCTCCAAGGCAAGGATTCCATGTGGAACTGAAGGACTGGCTCTTTGTAAAAGGTTATGGCATTGATTTGTTTAAAAAGGCTTTGACATTGAACTGTGTAGCTTCTGAAGAGTGTAATTTGGTTGGACAGATATACTGACACGAAACTGAGTAAGGCACATTAGTGTATTTCTCAGACCCACTGAAGCAAGATTTCTGTGGTGGTGATTCACTTTAGCCTGGACGTACAGAAAATGCAATTCTCTGATTGATAACTGCATAACTACATTTATAAATAAATTGATCTTGGGTTTCTGACAGATGAATTAGAAAAAAATGTTAGTGAGAAAGAGCCTAATAAAAAAATGAATGTTTTTAGTAACTCTCTTCAGGTCTCTTTGATCTGCTGCCAGAAGGAAATCCTCTCTGCCTTGACCTGTGTGCCCTGTGTGAGAGGCTCCCCATCCCAGTTGCAGTGGTACCAATCCTCATGGTGATCAGCCCAGAGTTGCCTCACTGTTTGCATTCACATCCATGCCATGGGCAGCACACTTTTACTCTGCTTATACAGCTCTTTTCTGGGAATGCTTGTTGTGGGAAGAAGCACTGGTGTGAATTAATACCATGCACAGCTGCTCAGCCCTAGTGCTGGCTCCAACTCCTCATCACATGATGCAGCAAGAAACCAGACCAGGAGGCAAATTTTCTAGATGAGGAAAAGGAGAAGATCCTGAGCTGATCCTTGAAAGTGCTGGATTATCCTCTAGTCCTCGAGGCCCCTTCCAATGTGTATCCTGTTTTCCTCCATGTATAAAGTGCTGTAGGTGATCTGGGCCATTTTATTTCTTGCCAGCAGTAGGAAGGACTGCACATTAGAAACTGAATCATTCTCATTTAGTCCACACAAAGGAGAGAAAACAATTTTGTATCAGGGTTAGTAATTCATATTTTGCTGCACTGGCTCAGATCTGTTTCCACTACTCTGGTGGCTTGTCTGCACCTTTTACCAGCAGTAGCTTTTTCAGAGGAAGCAATGGTTACTATCCTTTAGGAAAACAGTTTAAGTAGACCAGAGGCAAACAGAAAGACATGTCCTGATTTTGTTCATATTGCATCCAAAAGGGCAAGAGTCTTGCTGATGCCTGTGCCTTGCTCTGCAGCTTGCACCAGAACCTCTGTATGCACAAAGAAAACTGGATCCTTTCCTCTAGGATTAGCACCAAACCTCTTTTCACAGTCATTCCCTGTGCCTTTCCTAGTCTTATCAAACAAAAATGAGGTTTTCTCTAGTGTGAGACTGTTAAATCAAATAAGACCAGAATATTCACCACTTCTAAAGAGCATACTGGAATATTATCTCAAGGAGGGATAGAAAACAGGTTTTGCAATTTTGCAAAATTCCTTACATCACATAAAATATAGAAATGCTATTTGTAACAGATGTCTAGTTAATTAAAGATGCTTATTTAATGATAATTGTAATATTCTTTGGTCTTAGTTTTAGATTTATTGTCAAAATTTATGATTGTTTTTATCCTGTACAAAAAAGTACCACCTTTCCCAACACTATTCCTTCCTCAGTCAAAACCTCTAGCTAGCGCTGTGCCCCAATATCCTATCCTGAAGTAACCTATTGCTCTCCATCTGCAGAGAATTGTGAAAACTTTAGGCTGTTGCATTATGAAGGCTACACATGGTTTGCATGCTCCATCCCAAACTGCAAATTCCTTTCATTTTTCATTGTAGCTCAGATAATGAAGGAAATACTGTTCTTGTTTTTGTATGAAAAATCGATTAACACTTCTCCACAGAGTACAGAGAGCTGCAATTCAGGTCTTAGGCTGACAAATATTATCTTGCTTCTGTTCCTTGCACACTTACAAAGGGGGTTATGCTTGTCTTGACAATAATTTCTAAATCTGTAGATGTCAAAGTCACTGGAGGCCTTAACTGTTTCCCCTCATTCTGACAAAATGAATGGGAATTAAACATTTAAGTGGCAATTTGCAGCAGTACTAGCCAAGGACATTTGCTGTGCTTGAGAAAGGATGAAGTTCCCCACACAGCTCTTTCCAGAACACAGAAATGTTACATCTAGGGTCTGGGTCTCTCTTTGTAACTTTTTTTCTCTAAGTGTATCAAGGATGGTAGGATATACAAATCTTACATGACACATACAGACAGAAGGAAAGGTGACAAAACACTAGAAAACATGAATTTACAAGGAAGTTCACAGATACCATTATGACTTGTTTTTAAAGTGTACTCTCCTTGGGTGTACCTGTTCATGATACCTGTATGGCACACTGCTGGAGTAGCCTAATTTTAGAATTTTTTTTTTAAATGTATGCATGGTTTGATCTTTGGGGAAAGAGAGAATGGCATATTCTTTGGTGTGAAATATCTGTCACCATAGTGGGGAAGGCATTCTCCTGTCAGCATTCAAAACTTCAAAGAACTATTGTATACTTGAATCCTGTGTATTTTCTGCAAGAGTGAAACTTTTATAATAATTGCACAAGAGCTGTCTGATGTGTTTTTATGCATCACAAAGCAAATGTTTATCTCTGGAAGTTCCTAAATAGTGTTATAATGATGCAAATTTCAATTATTTAATTCCTCAAATGTGTTTAATGACCAGAATCTCTAGGCAGACTGCTGTACAGAACCAAGGTGTAGATCTCTGTCTGACTGTCTCTGCCAGGCTTTTTTTTTGAAAGTGAAGTTGCTGTTAAGTTTACTTCAAATATTAAAACAATCCTTTACTTCTATTTCTGATGGAATATAAAATTTTTGCATAGTTTCAATAAAAAATAAGCTTAAAGGGAGAAATGATAGTCCATACATACTAATTTAGAAAGCTCAGGTGAAATTGCTTTAGCTACCAGTACCAATAGAGTGTGTTTGATGCTATTATCTGATGAAACTTTATCAGTAGAGAATTGCATTAGTTTTTACACTAGCTCATTCCCATTTTAGTATTTTTTTTTTTCAATCTTAAAGCTGTTTGGGGAAGTTTTTCCATTATACTTTGCTAACTTACCTTCAAGTAAGGTGCAATGTCCTGTTCAAGTCATAGATAATAAAGTGGGGAAAAATACTTAATTCATGTCCAGAAATACAAAAAGATACTGCTTATCTTCTGTGCTGGCATTAGAAATCAGGACTGTTCTTTTTGGTATTATAGTGTCACAATGCACAGGCTTTTTCATTCTGTCTCCTCAGAACAATAATTTATTTCTATATCTGACAGCTAACTTTGGTGAGCTGCCAATCCATGAGCTTGGCTTCTGAAACAAAATTTCAAGAACTAGCCCAGTATTCATATAGACTCAGAACCTGCATCCTGGAGACAGCTTGACCCCGTGAATTTAGCAAATTGCGGAATTTAAAATCACTTTTGGCTTTAGAACACGTGTTGGGCTTTGTTGGAACTTCAGGTTGTGCAGCCTGTGGAAGGAGATTGGAGCAGGAGAGCAAACTTATGTTAGAGTGTGGTAGTAACAAGTCTGTATGAAGGTTTTGTTGAATTTTATAACACTTGTAATTAAGCAGGGCAGTGAACTTATTCCCAAGTCTTCATTATTACATTTGATTTGAGCAAGGCATGGTTGTTTGTGTGGACAGTGCTGTGTGCCCCAGCTCAGAATTGCAATTACCAGGGAGGATGTTTGAGCTAGAAATCCATGATGAGTGAAGAGATTTGTCTTTTTGTCAGTTTTGCTCTCTGCAGGAGACTGCCCTTCCCTTTGCAGCAGCCTTCTTTTTCTCTGTCTGCTTCAAACTTCTTTTCATTGAAATCAATAACAAATGTTGACTTTGTTTGGCCCCAGGTAAGGCCAAAGTTAAATCAGAAAAAATATTGCTTACAACTTCAAAATTTAGTATTTGAACAGTTGTTACGTTTAATTTGCATTTAGGGGCCAGATGGTTATTCCTATTCAATCAGCAATTTGTAATATTATTAATGGCTTAGGACTGGAATTAAGCCTTGAAGCCACACTCAAAAATTAAGCTACTTAAAAATACTTTTCATTTAAAAATCAGTTTAATTGAGTACATTGATTCATGTGAAAATAAATAGAACAGTGATTTCTACCAGAAAATTTTGTCTATTTCAGATATTTTAGGTCTCACAGTCTGTATTTCACTGTCTCAAATGGTCATTTGTTATAAATGTTGCAATCCAGTGCTTAAAGCCCCACATTGAAGAACCTGACATTAAAAAGAGGTTGCCAAACAATCTCTCTCACAACTGTTGCTTCTATGATTAAAATCTCATATGAGATATTTATTTAGCTCTAGACATCTGCTTGAACCACTGGCCCCTATCCTGGCACCAGAATTCCCAGTGAGACTCTATTGTACCCAGTGCTGACTTTATTTTACAATGGTCAAGTCTTGTGCAAACAGAGATACAGACTTGCTGCCTGAAAAGTCACAGTCCTGGTCTTCCAAAAAATCAAGTACTACAAAATTAGCATTTTTTCCAAAGAACTGTCACTGCAACTGTTGGAAAAGGGACTCCATGTTAAATAAAGATGGAGCACTGGTGAGTTTTGCTAAGAAGGATCTATGCATTGCTGAGTGTCCAGCACCAAGACCAGCTCCAAAACAATATCATCACTTTATTGTCTTTCCTTTGAAAATAAAGGTGAAATGCAAATGCAGTATAATGAGAGTTAAAATTACAGCACTAAGGGTAGGTTATTGATTTTCAACACATCCAGACAGAAGTTTTGTGAAATAATTCCAAGGTCACTTAATAGACAAAAAGGGGTTTAGGCTCTTTTGTATATCTGCTGGTAATTCCATAACTATCTCACCAGAGCAGAGCAATTTGACAGTTTTCCAATCAATAGCTATTGAGAGAAATTAAAATAGGGTGCACACCGGGTAGAAACAAGAAACAGACCCTTTAAATAACTTTATGCCATTACTTTTAGTGTAGAGAAAAGACTGTTACTTCTTTTTTCCAGAAGAGATGTAAAAAAATCCTAATCTTCCAAGTAGAATCTTTGTGTTCATCTAAGCTTTTCTTCATGTTTTAATCAGTAACTTTTGATCACAGAGAAACAAACATTTTCTAGTCTTTCAGGTAGGAGATATTAGTCAAGATTTGCTTGATATATATGGTACTTGTAGCTTAAATGAGAACCTAAATTATATAAAGTGAAAAATACAGTATAGAACAAGTTAATTTTTTTAATGAATCCAAACATCTAATTTTGTTATGGTATGTGACTAATACTTTCCTTGAAAGTGAGGGACTGAAGTATGATTGCCTAGGGTCAGAGTTCAGAATTTTGGCACTGTCCTAATACACTTGGATGCTCCCCAGGAGCTCTTTTGTTTCCATACCAAAACCAAACACAGGGGATTTATTTCATGTGCATATTTCAGAGTGTCTTTAGTTAAATGTCCTGCAGAATAGTATTGAAGTTCTGCCACCCAGGTGCACAGACAGCCAACCACTGTCAAGCCACTGTTGATCCCATTGTGGGCAAAGAATTTAAGAAGAGAGGTTTCCCATCCAGTAATAGGAGAGAGCAGCCACAACATACACATCCATTGGCATCAGGTAAGGGACACCAGATGTCATCAGAGGCACCTTCTGCCAAAGTGCTCAGGGTGTAGATGGCCCTCTGCTGCTGATCTGCTGCTTTGCCTCCAGGAGGTTTGTGGATGCACAGATCAAAAGGGATAGTGCTCATAATGTGGACTAGGGGGTCACTCACTTCAGAAAACTAACATAGGATACAGCACCCCTGTGTGCTATGCCTGCATCTCTTGAAATATGAGCACTGTAAACCTGGTAGATGCTGTGTATTCCCCTTGAGCACAGGAACATTGGCAGTGCCAGGATACAAGTCTGTGTCACATCCTTTTGGCTGAATCATCAGGTTGAGGAGTTGGTTCAGTATCTGTCATCAGACTAAGGAGTGGGTTCAGTATCTGCTAGCAGAAGTCCTGGTAGTAGCTAGGACCTAGTTTCAAGAGCTCCAAGCATCTGTCTTCCTATAATCATCTTGTATGAATTATGCATCTGAATTTCCCTGTGGAAGTCAATGTGTTGGCTTTAGCCCAATCCTTTCTGATTAAGTAAAAGCAGCTTTTGGCAAGGATTCCACTGTATGTTTGAAGTCCTCTCCTGACTTCTGCAGTTTGTCAGCCAGAATGGAATAAGTGTTTTGTCTTTTATGCTGCCTATCATGTCAAAGGTAATGATCATAGTTTGGTTCATGCACTGATTATTTTTTCCACATATGTTCTACTTTTCCTGGCAGAACTCATGAAAGTAAAGCCAGGTTTGTGCTGCTAATGATCAAAGACCAAGTCAATGATCTAGTTACAGATATCAAAACTTTTGAGTCAAAATGAGAAAAGTGATACCAAGAGCAGGATTCAGGATCTGCCTGTTAGCTTAAATGCCATTGGAGTGTTGTACCAAAGCTAGTTTTACTGGACATAGATCAGATCACACAAGGAGGAAATGGTATGAAAACATATTATGTGAGTCAGGAAATTTGTTCATGATTTGATTTTGTCCCATTATTCTAATTCAAATACAGAGTAAGCAAGCCAATCTAGTAGAACTATCCAATAGACATGAATGGTTGGGCAAGAGTTAATGTAAAAATTCAAGGAGCAGCTGTTGTTAGGAGCAGTATGATTTTCACATCCTTTCCCATTACTATCAGTATGATTACAGGAAATTGATGAAGAAATTATTTTCATAATTATAACACTTCAAACCAGCAAAATCCATACATTTGATTATTGTCATTGACCACTCCCCATATTTTGATGACACTGGTGTAAAAGTGGAGTTTGATGCATTTGATACTGCCCAAGAGCCACAAAGAGTCAAAGTTTGTTATTTTATACCAGCTGCAGTAAATCAAAAGATGTATAAAGGTATTCAGCAGCAGGTAGCCAGTCCCCTGTCCAGCAGCTCCTCTGTCTGTGTGGCAGTGTGTAAGTGCATGGTGGTGGTGGGATGAGTGGGTCTCCAGCTGCAGCTTGCTGGGGGAGCATTTCTGAAGCTGTGCCTAAACAAGGGTGACCCAGATGGATGCACAGGCTGAGCCATTCTTTGCCTAGCAGCTCTTTGAACTGTACAATGTGAATGCATTTAATCCCTCTTATAGTGGTTCTTTCAGAACTCACTTTCCAAAGAAGCTTTTGTGGAGTTGTTAATTTGCTTGTTTGTTTTTTAGTGGTTTGTTTGTTTTGGTTGGAGTAATTTGTTTGCTTGGTTTTTTTTTTTGCTGTTGGTGTTTTTGCTGTTTCTTTTGAAGTATTTTCAAAGGGATTGTGGGATTCATGATTGATTGCAACTGATCCTGGATTACCAGCTCTTTTCATTAAGAGGGAAAGTTGAATGAGTTTGTCATGGTGTGATCCCTGGAGCAGAAATATATAACCAGAGCTCCAGAAGCCTATCTTAATTGTATAACAAAGGGCTGGGGATTTTGCAGACATAATACAGCCAGCTAGATAGGATGTAAAGCTTTGAGATAAATTCCATATGAGTTTTACTGAAACAATATGGGAAGCAGGGTAATATTCACTGAAAGTAAGCAAAATTAATATTGCACCAGATTTTCCATTCTATGCTATGGAACTCTATGCTATCATTATACAATTATGACTATATTTAAGAAAATGGAAATAGTATCTTCTGGAAAAACTATGCAAGGGGAAAAGGAAGTAAAGGAGAGTGGGAAAATGCTAAATGTAGGAAAGAGAACTGAATATAAGATCTGAAATAAGAAGTTTTAGGACATATAGGCACAGTAAAGCACATTCTGCTATTTGTGTCTTTGCTGTAAACTGTACTATTAAACTGTAGTATTAGTTTCACAGTGATGTCTTCCTCAATTAAAGAATTCCTTTTTCTTTTGCTTGTAGATATGTGAAACACCTGCTCAAATGAGATCACTGAATGAGGTTACAAAAGTGGTATTTTCTTGCACATACTAATAAAAAACTAATTAATAAAAACCCCAATAGTTAAAATATGAAGGATATTTTTATCTTAAAGAAAAAATATACAGATGCTGTTTGCATTCCACAAAGAGTATATGGCTTTTGCATTGCATTTTTGCTTCTCTTTGTGCAACATGTGGGCTATGTGATATGTAAAACCAGATTTTACTCAAAGAAACCAGAGCTGGGCCTCTTGCTTCCTTGGTGAAGCACTAAGTACAGTGCAGAAGATTCAAAATGCAGACATAACTAAAAATATTTTTATTGTTTAAGAAAAGAATATTCTTTAGGTGATTTTCAATTTGGTGATGTCTGAAAAACATACTTCATAAAAAGGTCAAGTGCTTCATCAGGATGAATACTTGGCAAGCTTTAGGCAAAAGTTCCAAGTTACTAATAAGCAAATAAAAGCCTGAGATCTTTCCAGATCCAGAAGGCCAAATAAACACTAGAGGGGCAAAAGGCCTCAAGACATGATCTCTGTAGATCTCATAATAGCCAGGCTGTTTTAAATTCCCTACATCTTGATTTTATACATCTCTGCAGAAGCTTACACACACACCCATAGACACACACATCTGGATTTAATGAGACAGGATGGCAAGGTCAGCTGTAGCTGCTCTTGAAAAGACTGTTCTGACTTTTCTAGAGCCATCAGAAATCTTTTCTGAATCTTAATACTCATGCAAATATGCTTCCCTTTTGTCCTCTATCTGCTATATAAAGTACTTTCCATATGAAGGCACTTTGTCTGGCAATGTAATTTATGGAAGAGACTGTCCATTATTTTTCCATGAAAGCTTTAGGTCGTGGGTGGATATTTGAAGTTTTTAACATCACAGAGAGTCTAAAGTTTCAGGTCTTTTAATTTATTGCCAGTGAAATAAACACTAAAGTTGGCAACCTCTGGTGTAAGAGGAAAAATCTTGCTGAGAGTTACAGACTACTTCCAGGGGTTTATTTTGAAAAGTCTTACAAATAGACTGCTACATTGGAGGCATTCATTTTCTTGTTTAAACTTACCTTTTGTGATCCATATTATCCTTTGTCTGTGCAGCTGGATTTGGTAGGAAGATTTGGGGAAACCCTAAGCCTAGCTGTTACATAAGCATCCAAGTTCCAGCTCTATATGCTAAACCAAGAACAGCCCCCTGGCACCTGCATGGGTCTGGAATGTGCTCAGAAAAGAAAATTGACTCTGTGTTTTCAGCTGACTTGAAACTTGGAGGCTTGTCCTTAGTGACTTCAGATGTCATTCTGGGGTTGGTTCTGAATTCTTTGGGTACTGGAGCCAGAAATTAATTTCATCTGCCCCAGCAAATAAAACCCTGCTAAAGACAGGCTTCAGCCAGTGTATATCAAGACTTTACCAAAAGCAAACCTTGGCATAAGGAAGCATTTAGAGTTAGTTTTGGCATCCTTAAAGAATCCATTATAAGTGATTGTAATTGGATTTTAAGTTACTTGCTTGGGAATTGCAGGGGCCCCAGAGGTTTCCAGTCCCAGCAGTGGAGCAGGTGGAAGCCAGACCACAGGATGCTTTACCCCCAGCCTCTCTGACTGGCTAACAAGATGCTTTCACCCACTGGTGCCCTGTCCAGCACAAAATTAGGCTACACATTATTTGTCTGACTAGAAAGTCAAATACAAAATAACACGTGAACAAAATCAGATAAATGAACTTTAAAATAATAACAGTAATATCAAATGGGACAGTGACATTGCCAGGAGGCCAATTAAAAAAATAAATCAGTATACCATTTAATGGGCTCTGAGGAGCCAAGTGGTAAGAAATCATTCTCATGTTGTGCCATTTCCCTTTTCAAGCTGTGTGGATTAGCTTCCCAGAGCTGTCTCAGAGCTCCACTCAACATATGTAATGGAAGAAGAAAAAGCCAGGGCTCACAGAAAGGTGGTTCTGCTGAAGGCAGGGAGAACCTTGACACTTTGGAGGATCTTACCCCTGCATAATGGACAGCAAAAGCAGAGTGACAGCCTGTAATCTGTGACAGTCAGCCTAAACCCTCATTGGTGACCTCAGAGTGCAGGATAGGAAGAGATCTGTAATAAATGCAGCTTAATACGAGCAGAGCTTCACTAACTTCTCAAGAACTTATTCATGGTAGTTCATCTTGGCAGAAAGATGCAGAGATTTACAGATCCAAAGACTCTGCTCTGCTCTTCCTGGCTGGGAAGGTTGTGGTGAAAGAGCTTGTTTCTCTTTTGTACTGGCTTTCTCATGCTTCACCATTTCTCTTGGGATTTTGGGGGTTTTTTTAAATATTACACCCACTACTGATCTGCCAGAAAATGAAGCTTTTTTCCATGGACCTGAATACTTGTGTTCCAATGAAACTTCTGTGATAAATGGTTGGTCATTCATAACCACGTGTATTTAGGATCTGTGGAAGGTATTGCTGAGACTCTGAACCCCATAGGTTGTTAGAAAAGCTCTTCTACTTATCAATATTTATAAGCAGAGGAAGAGGTCACCAGAGCTTCTGTTTGTATGGCTGGCAGCTGATGTCCCTGAAAGGTCATCATTAATATTGGTGGTGAGTAATGACCAACCTTTCAGCTCACAAGGCACATTCACCTTTCACCATCTACTTTAACCATCTGCTGGTCTTGTTTTCCTGCAAATACATTATATATATATATATATATATATATATATATATATATACATATATATATATATATATATATATACACACTTAAATTTTATAACATTTTCTTGGAGCATATGAGTTACACCAGTAATGACTTGTCTCACTGTTCCAGTGATTCCCATTCCCTCATCTGTATTCCTTTCTGATCCCCTGTAACTTACAGATAAAAAGAGTAACCAGGAAGAAAACTGCAAACTTCTCTCTGCAGGTCCTGGCAAAGACCCATTTTACCCTTTATTTAACCTCAGCACTGTGAACTTCACCTGCCTAGTTATCATTGAAAGCACATCTCTTCATGTGTGTTAGTCTGGGAGCCTTCCACAGAAATTTTAGTTGCTAATAGCTACCTCTTGGGAAAATGTCAGTTCACAGTGCTTTACTGTATGTAAATTGCCCTGTTGAACTTCTGAAATGAATGTATAATGCCTGAGGGAGAAATGTGTAGATTTTGCCCTAACTGAAACTGGAAATTTAGACAGTTACATTCAATTTAACCTTTTACAGTAATGGTGCCATAATTCCTGACAAGGACAACACAATATCCAAGCACTACAGCCATGATATGAAAATAATTGGTAATAACTGATGCATATAATCTTATTTTTACCAATTTTTTCTTATATCCCCATTAACCACTACATTATTTTATCTTTATTAATGTTTAGATTGGATGTAAAAATACTTTAAAATGCAGTGACAGCTTTGGGTCAATTTTCTACTCATTGTAGGGTAGGTGTGATACAGAAGTATTACTGTTGCAGTAGATATAATAATTTAAGAGCATAGGTAAAGCAAGATGTATCAGCAGAAGTAAAAATTCTTCAGGTAAACCAACTGGTGTATCTTTAAAAGTTCATTGAGACCTCAGACACAAAAAGCCTTCTCCAGAGACTGTCACAAGAGGATTTGAATGTCCCAAAACTTGTCTCCTTCTATTACAGAATTTAAAATACTCTCATAATATCTTAGTTACAACCCTTAGAGATCAACAGTGATGTCCCTGACCTCAAATCAAAATCAAGATTTTTATTCATTATTAGCAAACCTGCTGTAAAATTAGAACCAGATTCAAGAAAAATGCATTATTTCCAAGTAGCTCATATTTCTTGAGGTAGAATTGAAACCTACATCCAGCTGTAGCATGGGCTATTCTGCCAAGCAGGAACAAAATGCTTTAAATGGATGCCATGTGCATTTGATTTAAAGTAATTTATTCACAGGATTTTTCACACTTTATATGACTTACATAAAAACATTGACATAATAAGAACTTATAGTATTTTTCTTGGTTTTTTGCCCACCCCATAAAATATTCACTTGCTTCAAATAATTTATAGGAATGTGTGCTTGTGATAAAAAAAAAAGACCAGTGGGAATTTGCCTGGGGAAGGATTAAATGGAAAACTTAGAGGGAACTGGCTGAAAATAAATGTTAAATTACTATTTTTCTTTGGGGAATGTGCTGTAACCAAAAGAAAAAAAAATAACAAAAAACTCAATATATGATATCAAGAAAGTATTGACCAAAACAAGTATTGATCCAAGGGGGAAGAATGCCATGTATGAGGTTACATTTATCCAATTATTTGAAGATTCTTCCAATGTGATACAGAAAGAATTTGGTAATGGGAAAAATTACCTTACATTCACTTCTTATCCTGCAGTTTTTCTTGCTTCTCTCTAATTCTTTATGTGTGCTTCCAAAGTCCATAAAAGTCTGCCTTGTCATCATATTCTTGCTCCAGTAAAATCAGGTGTTTGTTAGAGTATTTTTAAATGCATTGACAGGCATATTTGGTATGTAAGGTCTAGGCTGTACAGTTGAGATTCTGTTCCAGCTTAAGTTATAAGGCAACCATGAAAATGGCTTTTTCCTTAATTCAAAAGTTTTGACTGAAACTGTGTAGTATGTTTCAATTTCTTTAGCAATGTATATTTAGCTCTACCCTCACAATTCCTCTTTTGAATTACACTAATATTATTAATCTTACACACAGGTGATGACTGTGGAAGCTGTATTCCCTGTTAAAATATTTATATAGAGAAAATAGTTCTAAATTTCTGCTTTAATTTTGCAGGCTATGCAAAAGATTTTAACCTGACATAAATGTATGCAGTTCTTTTGAAATCTTTGTTTTACAGCAGGGTAGTATTCATCCCAAGTTTTTGGCTGTATCCAAGCTGCTCTGTCTCCAAAATTAGATAATTGCATATTTTCTCCTTGTACAAGCATGGCTGCAAAGTCCTCCAAAAATTGCAAGCACTTTTGAAAAGATGTTTCACTGCTGAATCTAAAAGGCTAAAATTATACAGTGCTACTGTGTTACATGCTAAACCAGAGATTCATAATGATGTAGAAAAATGGCAAGGGGGTGTTCTGCTTTGAGGAATGTTCAGTGATGAGCTAGGCATTCCTGCAGTCTGGTTGCTTTCATCTGCCCACTGTTCCAGCACTCAGAATAGCAGGAATGCTCTGCTAGAGATTTTATTCCTCTGCTTTGCTACACAGCTTTCTGGGTTTTTTTCTACTTCTTTGTTCCACAGATTGGAAATATTTGACTTTAACATGGTAATGTTTCCTGGCACTTAGCAAGGTTTTTTAAAATATTGCTGAAAGCAGAGCTAGTAAAATCCTCAGTGTTGCTTCAGAACTGCAAAGTTTACATTTAACTTCAATATTTCAAATTTGATTGTAAAAACTAAAAAAAATTAAAGCCTTCACCATGAAGTATGAACACTGTGACATGACAATTGTACCCTGGGCTGTGTCCAAAGCAGCATGGCAAGTAGATCAAGGGAGGGGATTCTGCCCCTCTGCTTGCTTGGTGGGACTCCACCTGGAGTCCTGCATCCAGCCCCATGGTAAGAAGGATGTGAACCTGTTGGAATGAGTCCAGAGGAGGCTGTGAAGATGATCAGAGAGCTGGAGCTGCCTCCTGTGAAGACAAACTGAAGAGCTGGAGGTCTTCAGCCTGCAGGAGAGATTAGGGAGACCTAGTTGCAGCCTTTCAGTAGCTAACAGAGTCTAACAAGAAAGACAGGGATAAAGTTTTTTACCAGGGTCTGTAGCCACAGGAAAAGATCAATTGTTTTAAACTGAAAGAAGGTAGATTTTGACTGTATATTAGGAAGAAATTTTTACTGTGAGGGAGATGAAACCCTTGGACAAGTTGCCCATAAGTGTTGGATGCCCCATCCCCCAAACTGTTCAAGACTAGGCTGGATGGGGCCTTGAGCAACTTGGGCTAGTGGAAGGTGTCCCTGCCCATGGCAGAGGAGTTTTGAACTAGATGATATTTAAAGGCTCCTTCAAGCCCAAACCACTCTATGATACTTTGATGGGTGCTGAGAGCCTGACATCATTCTTATGTGAGCAATCATTGTCTTGTAACAGTGAGATTATTTCAAGAGAATGTCCTTTGAGTAGTGATAGAAGGCAACGAACTCATTTTCCAGAGTCACAGTGTGACCCACTCTCTGTACTGCATTATAGCTGAAGTAAAAGTATAATTGCATGTGTTGTTTCTTCTTTCACTGCAAAAGCATAAAAGTCACTTTTCTTTTAATTTCAATTCCACAAAAGCTTCAGCTGATCTATGCAGGGGCAGATGTGCTGTTATTAACCATCTCCTCCATCTCTAAACCCCTCCCTATAACCACTGTTTGTATTGCCAGAGCCTGTGGTGCAGAGGCATAAAACCTTGTCCCTCAGTCACTATTTCTGGGTAAAACAGAATGATATTGCCAAATTTAGAGAAATGCAGCAAGATACAGAAGGTCCTGTAGATGCAGAACTCCAGATTTGCTTGGTATGCAATTCTTCATATAATGCTGTTAACATTTTGGACTAAAATACTTCATAGAATACATTTGCAGAAGACTAAAACTGAGTTCTTTGAAACTAATTACACAGTCTGCTTTGTGTAAGTATTCCAAACTTTGTCTGCCAACAAATCCTCTGAAACACTTTGCTAGTCTCTTCCTGAAATTTTCTTTGCTCTTACTTGCAACCTCATAAAACTCCCAACAGCCAAGAGGGTCATTAGCAATGGCTTACTAAGCTTTGAAGAACTAGGAGTTTTTTTCTCTATTGGGGTTTTTTTTTTGGGCTACTAATAAGCAGTAGGCATCACCCTCAATTTACAGACATTAGAGATGCAGAAATACTCCACCCCCACATGTAATACAGATGGGATTTGTGTCAGTGCTCAGGCAGATATCTCACACTCCACTCCTAAGTTATGCTCTGGCAGGTGGAAGGAATCAGCTCCTCTAACTCCTTTGATGCTTTACTATCTTTTGTTTCATAAAATGTTCAGCCTTTCCTGAAATTCTTCTGGATAATTTGGTTTGGATATTTTAAAGTCCTCGATAAATAATTCCAATTCAAAGCATATTTCTTGGCTTTTTTTTTTTTCTTTTTCCAAGTATACTTGTCTCTGTTGTGTTCCCCAGTCCAAGAACCACCATCTTCAGTTTCCTTGCTGGTGTGTATGACCATGTTGGCTGCTCAGATATGTAATGTGGGGGCTTAGAAAACTTTGTGATTACCTTACACAAACAAGTTTGTAGCTGCTTTCTTCATATTTTTGTCCTGTTTGTTGAAAAGGATTTGGTTGAAGGGAAACCTAAGGTAAAATAACCCCTTTTTATTGACTGGTTTTAAATAGAAAAATGAAGTACCAAGAATTGGAGCTCCCATGTAATCCAAATGAATCGATAAAGCAGAATTATTTAGTTATTTGCTCTGTGTAATTCTGAAATTGCCTATTTCAAATTGCCTATTTGTCATGGCTGATGGTTTCAGTTTGTTAACATAGCACACACTGGAGATGCAGTTCACAATCTCCACCAGGCAAGCTATTGGAATCTGTGATCTATTGCAATAACTACTGAGTAGTCATCACACAGCTTAGCATTTGGGTCTCCAAGACTCACAAAATGAATGAGATAAGCAGCAAGTGTCCTATTTTAATGTTGCAATGCCTTTATGTGCCTGACACCAGAAATTGAGAATTTGGAATTTTTATTTCCCTGAGGATTCCCATAAAAGAGGAAGGTTAGAAACATCAAGGTAAGCCACAGGGAGTACAGGAGTAGAAGACAGTCAAATAATCTTCTGCCTTGCCTCATCCCTCTGGACACTTGAGGCTGTAAGGAGACCCTTCTTTCTGCCTGGGACTGATGGACTGATGGTCACCAGTTTTCTGGCATATGAGAAATAACTGAGCAGTGATCACCATTTCTATTGGAGATAGACCCTGGTGCTGCTTAAATCATTCCAAGACTATTGCAGGTAATGGCTAGAGAATGTGCTGAGGAATAGAAGGGACTGGCTCTACTCCCATCTCAGCCATGGGGATTAATCTCCTGGAATTTCCTGTGCCTGATGAGGTTGTAACTACAATTGTGGTCTGCACAAGACCTGGGATTGTAGAAGTGTGATGTACAGCTCACTCCCGGCCCAAAGCAGTAGCCAAAATTATGAACCCAGTGCTAAAATGTCCCACTGGGAGTGGGGGGGATCATTTTATTACTTTCCTCAAAACTGTCTGCATGTTTGGCTACACACAGACCTGCAACCTCCTGCCTGGATCCAAACACCTTGAACACTCAGCAGCAGGATCTGCTGGCTTGCCTGTGCCTTGCTCAGTGGTGCCTGCCCAGCATTTCCCAGTGTTAATGCAGGCAGAGCAGGTTGGTGCCTTCTGTGCTGAGTGGCCAGGCACTCCCCAGGAGGGTCTGCAAGCCTTATCTAGGTAAGAAAGCAAAGAGACCTTGTGGTTTGAGGTATGTACTTAGCCACAGCTCCTCAAATTCCTACTTTGAAAGCTATTTTTAAATCAATTTCTTTATCCAAAGGAATATCAGTAGTATTGTGGAAAATGGCACTGCAGATTTATCAGAGCAGAATAATTAAAGAAGCTTTTTTTTTTTCTTTCTTTCTTTCTTTCTTTCTTTCTTTCTTTCTTTCTTTCTTTCTTTCTTTCTTTCTTTCTTTCTTTCTTTCTTTCTTTCTCTTTCTTTCTTTCTTTCTTTCTTTCTTTCTTTCTTTCTTTCTTTCTTTCTTTCTTTCTTTCTTTCTTCCTTCCTTCCTTCCTTCCTTCCTACCTACACCCATTTTAATCTATTTTAAAATTGTGTAGCTGAAAACAATTTGTGTGAATCTTTCTGCCTCCCTGTTGTTTCTGCCCTGCCAGTGGCCAGCACTGTATTTGCATGTACCTTTTCATTTCAATGAGATCATCATCCTTGACCCAGTGCTGATGCCAGCCTAAATGTACTGTAGTGTTATGGGCCACTCTTATGGTTAAAATAGGAAAAAACTTCTTACTCAGGGGCTTCACAGTTTGATAGTTAAATTATTGTTGTTCAACAATTGCCACTGGAAAAGCTTCTGTGAAAAAGACAAAAAGGGTTCTGGATTTTATCTGGCATGTCAGTCATTCCTGTGGTTACATCTGGCTAAAAGAAAAATTACTGGAAGTAAATAAACTAGCATAGGAAATAGTTAGTACTCATTTACTCATATGTAGTATCATATGGTGCAGTCTTTGTAGTTAACACAGGGGAAAATTATGTGTTAAGTATTTTACAGATGGCTTTTTTATTAATTAGGAGAGACAGGAGCAAGAAACAATTTAAATAGCTCTTTCATTATACAGTAACAAATGTTCACAAAATCTCATGAGGATAAGATTTACCTGCTTCTCCAGCTGTAACCCCACCTGGTGCTGCAGGCACCCTTGGTGCAAAGTGCAGGAATATATAGTAGGTAAATTCAGCTGAGGTTGATTTTGCTTTCTGGGTCACAGTACTGTGTTAGCCTCTCTGTCATCAGTAGAAACTGTTGAGTATTTTAAGGCTGTTGACACTTTGTAAGGCAAAGTGCTCTCTTTGCCTAGTTGACAGTAAATCCCTACAGATGCAGCAGGAGGGATGAGGCTAACAAGAACAGAGGCACCCACCAGAGTGGCTTCACACCAGGCTGCAGAGCACTTTGCAGTACAGTGTGTAACTGCATGAGCACCATCCTGGTGCTCGTACATCTGCTCACTGCAGCTGTCCAAGAGCCATTGCTTATGTGCTCTTCATTAATCTTTATTGTCAGTTTGAACCAATACAGACTCCAGGGAAGAGCCTGGAAAATATGCAGGCAATTCCAGGCATTTCTCTCTGATCTAGATATCTAGTTTTTTGCTTCAATTGAGTTGTCTACCACAAATAATCAAATGCAAGTTTGTGGCTCACAGTGTAACTACATATTATTACTGTACCATTTGCATGTTGCACTACCTCTGTCACAGCAGAATGGTTCTGGGAAGATTCAGACAGTAATAAGACTACTCCCTATTGGAGACAAATCCTCTGAGCCATCTTTGCCATCATTTTATGTTTTATGTAATCTCAGTGACACATGACTGCAATGATCCCACTGGACCACATGTGCTACATTGAAGTGGAAGTGCCACACCTTTATTATATTTTGACATTACATATTTCTGCTTTCGATGGAATATTTCATTTAGATTTCTAGTATTTTCTTTAGATGGAATATTTCATTTACCCTCTGAAAATGGGTGCCCTTCCAGACCATTTGAAGATGAGAAAAGCTGTTTTAATACTGTTACTGAGACAAATATTTCACAGGTCATTGTGTTATTCACTGCATGTCAACTAGACTAAACATCCAAGTCCCTGTGCCTTTTCCCCATTAAAGTAATGGGTTTCAGATGTGTGGGGTACTCACATTGGATTGTTTGTCCAGGCAGAAAACACCTAACTTCTAGTTTTTAAGCTATCTGAAGAATGAAGGTGTGTGGGTGCTCACTGTGTTGCTGTGACTGAAGGTGATCACAGCCCCATGTCCTGTGCTGCTCAGCACATACAGCATGAGTGGTCTGTGAGATGTCAGAAGGCACAATGTGTTTTGACAAAAGCTGCATTTCTCACTTTAATGCAGAACTTTTTATAGTACTTAAAATGATGTGTTAATGCAAAGAGCTTTGCTTGCTTGAACTCCCACAACTGTGAAGCAATAAAATTATACCTGGTGGCCCCTGGATATTTTTGCCAGATAGGTTGGTTAAGTGTTGATGTAGAAAAAACCCAGAAAACAGAAAAGTTGCTGATCCAGTTCCCTTCAAAGCTGTGGAGTTGTGTGCATGGTGTGCAGCCCCAGTGCTCTGTGCTGAAGCAGAGCTCCATGCCTGAGGCTCACACTGCTGTGTGTCCGTGCCCAGCCACCCTGCTGCATTGTGCAGGTGTGATCCCACCGTGCTGTTCCCAGATTCTCTTCTCCTGACACATGTGCTTGTTCACCTAGCTGGAGGTTACTCAAACTCTGCCTATCCCCAGCCCCATAAACATATCTTTTGAGCTGCTATTACACTTATTTGCATACTGGATCTTTCTGGGTTTTGCAAGTTAGATTTAAAATATCCAAATTCTTCATAGGTCTGCAGCTCTGTATTAGCCTAGAAGCAGCTGAAGGAGGACAACCAAGGTAGCCTCAGCTGCAAAGACACAGGGCTTAACACTGATCTGCTGCTGGTGACCCAGCAACATGGAGCTGTACCCCACATCATCTGTATCACCACCAGAGATTCACAGAGGAGACTAAATTTAAAGAGCACCAACCTCCAATTAGATCAAACTTGAGCACATGTAAGACTGGGGGTGCTCAAACAACCACACACACAGAGTCCAGTCTAAGTCTAAAAACATGCTCACACACAGACAAGGAATTTATCATAACAAGAAAAGTCCAATAATGCTTTTATTTTTGTTTGTTTAATTCCCAGAAGGGTCATCTACAACGTGTCTCTCCAAGAAGACTCCACAATGAAAAAAACAACCCAGAGTTGCTTCTTACTCATCATCCTTCTAACTGTAAGTACAAGAAAACTGAACTGCTCATGACACCTGTCATACTTAAACTTGTGGTGATGTTGAGAAAAATAGGTACCAAGTTATACTTGTTATACTGCACAGGTGAAGGAAAGAGTTTCCTTACTAATAAATCTCAAAAGAAGATTAATAAGATTATCTAATAAAAGTTTGATCTTGAAAGCTTTTTTTCTTGGAGAGACAGAACTGCAAGTCTGAAGAAGGTTATGCATATGACTTTTCATTTCTGTATTTTACAGGCTGCAACATATCATGGGAACATGTGTGTTTGAAAACTGCCCTTTGTATTGTTCTGTGAGACAAACTGACTTAAGTGGTGATGGATTTTCACTGTTTATAGTTGATCTGCTATTAGGAAAGCAATTGAAATTAAAATTGTATAAATCTATTTATTAATTCAAATGCTATTTTCAGCTGTCTCATATCAACATTACATTTATTTTAACGTATGCAACATGGTTGAGTAATCGTGGTTCTAAACATGTAGCAAATTCATTTCTGCCTGACTAAATACCTCTTACATATATTGAATCCTTTTGCTGATCTCTACTTGGGAAAACTCAAATTTTTAGCAATCATCATAAAATGATAGACATTACAGGCAGTGAAAATCGAGAATACTGCCCAGAGCCTAAGTTACAGAATGATCACCATATGTCTGAATGATGCTGCTGGGAACAATTGTGCATCTCACTACCCTGGTGTGGTATGAGTAATTTACATGATGTCTGCCACCATATTCCCCATCTAACTCTAGCTCTGCCTTCCTGAAGAAAGCTTTCTCTTTCTCTTTCTCTTTCTCTTTCTCTTTCTCTTTCTCTTTCTCTTTCTCTTTCTCTTTCTCTTTCTCTTTCTCTTTCTCTTTCTCTTTCTCTTTCTCTTTCTCTTTCTCTTTCTCTTTCTCTTTCTCTTTCTCTTTCTTTCTCTTTCTCTTTCTCTTTCTCTTTCTCTTTCTCTTTCTCTTTCTCTTTCTCTTTCTCTTTCTCTTTCTCTTTCTCTTCTTCTTCTCTTTCTTCTTCTTCTTCTTCTTCTTCTTCTTCTTCTTCTTCTTCTGTTTTTTGGTTAGCTCCTCCTGCCCCTCTGGTTCTCGTCTTCTCTCTTAACATCTGAATGTGAAATATCTCCATGAATCTCCTCATCAAATCCCATGTTGTAGAAGCAAAAGAAATCCACATGTTGTAGAAAATGTGTTGGAGACCATAAGCAACTGCTCTACCTGGTCGACTCACTGGGTTGTACCTCTCCTCAGCCTAGCAGAGCTTGTCCACAGTGCTGTTCATCACTTAAATTTATGTAGATAAAAAAAAGAAAGGAAAGTAAAGAACAGGAGAATGACGGATAGAAGGAGGTAAAAAGGAAACAATTTAATTAGATCATGGAGAATACAGAAGAACAGCAAAGAACACATCACTTTGGTAAAGTGTTGAATCCATGGTTCAGGATCAGAAACCTCCATCAAAGAGGATCTGAAGAGACTTATTTCTGCTAACTTGGTCCCAAAAGAATTTGTCCAGAATTAGTTAACAGTTTGAGGAATCATCTCCATGCTGGAGAGAACTCTTCTACCCTGGGGTATGCTGGAGTGTTCTGGCATTTGTGACCATTTGAGTTGGCTGTTCTGCCTATCCCACAAGGGTGCATGTGACAATGCACTGGCTGTGAAATCACCCATGGTCAGAGATGTCTGTAACAAACAGCCTGAGAGAGACCAGCTTCCTTCTGGTTTGAGTCCCATCTCATCTGCCTAGATGGCTGGGGGTATTGACAAAGAACAGCAATTTTTCCTATAAAAAGCCAATGCCAAATGAAGAAGCAGATCCAGTTTATTTTGCTCCCAATCAAGTGACAGCACTATAAATATTCTGATAATTAAAATTGCCACCAGCACTTCTGAGCTCTCAAGGTTCTTTGACCTACAGCATGGGGTTGTAGGTCAGTCCTGAAGGATTGATCCCTTCCCTGTTGTTCCCAGATCTTTTCAGTCTCTCACCCATGAGAGCACGTGCGCAGTGTTAGTTCTGTGCTCATTCCTGCAGCACTCCAGGGCTAGGAGTTATTTTAGAAACTCTTCAGTGAGATCTTCATCTGCATTCATTTTGAGTATCTTTGCACCAAAGGGCAATTCATGTTCTGACCTCAGTGGATAATTTAACGTACATTTTCATGCTCCCAATCTCTATGTGCCTTCTTTCCCCACTGCAGTGGGCATACTGTGCTCTACTTTGTCATCTCTTAGGTTAATTTCCCTTTCAATAGGAAAGAAGCCATGGTCACAGAAGTAGACCATGAACAAGCTTTTTTTCCTTCATGAAACTTATCCAGAATACTGCTATAGGATCAAATATGAAAAGTATTTTGCCTCAGTGATTTTTCCAAAATTTTCCCCATCTGTAGATGGTAGAAGCCATTTATTTATTGAATTTATATATACATATACAAATTTGTCATTTGTAATGAGTAAAGGGTGTCTCTCTTTCAAAAAGGCTGTTCCCACTCTGTTGGTTTTTCAAATCAGTCCTTTGTTCCAAAAACTGTGAGACATGTCAGCTACTGTCTGAGGCTGAGGAAAATGTAGTAATTAAGAGGATTTGTGACACAGGCAGAAGTGATCTCCCATCCCTCTCCTCTACCCACCCTACAAGACACCCTTAGATGTCCCTTCTTTGAAGGTTTTGATGGTTTTCTGTCATCCTTTCATTTGTGGCCTGCCCCGGTTGGTCACTGTGAGCTGTTGTAAAGCAGCACAACCCTTTCAGGTCCTTGTTTTCTCCTCTGGGCTCTCTGCCTGTACTGTTTGGTCCACTGTAGGTGCTGGTGGTTCCCTGTGGTGCTCAGCCCTATTGATTAGGGGAGACTTTTACCTGAAATCTCTTTTCTTAGTGTAGCTGTGATTCCCTAACACAGTCTCAGAGCTGGAGCACACCCTGCTCTCTATACAGTGTTAGTGCTTGCAGAAGATTTCCTCAGATTCTTTTCATATCTCTCCTTCCATGTTTTGTCACAGACCCTATTTACTTGGTGTGCATAGACACTTCCTCCTCACCTCCTTTAGACTTGTCATCAGGGGGTTTGGGTACCTTCTGATAGAAACAATCTCTTTTATGCATGTAATTTTTTCATATAGAATAAATAGCACTTCCATGTACAGATCCATAATAATTGTTCTTTGCCAAAAAAAAAAACCCTGAAATGTCAATTGTTCTAAAACCTAATTTAGAAATAAAAGCAACCTCTAATTATCTTCCTCTTTGATGGATTCCCTTGCTTTTGGGTCCACAATAATGCATCACCATATAGTCCTCTAGTATATAAAGGGAATTTCATTAGAAAATTTAATTGTTTGTTATGTCATAGTTCACTTTATAGTGATACTTTCTAGCTTTTGCAATTATTGAGAGCTCCAGAACATTACTGAGATTTGTTTCCTCGAGTGCATGAGCCCTGGTATGCTGGACCAATTAGTTCATGTCCTCAGTGCACATTTCTCCTCACAAGAAAGATGGAGCATCAGCCCAGTGTGCCCAGCAGCATCAAACTGCTGAGAATGAGGAAGAATAAGAAGGTTTGGGTCTCTTTCCTGTGTGACCAATCAATTCTTCAGGACATTGACAGAAGAGATTTGTATTCTCTGCTTTATTTTGTCAAGTAAGAACTGTGCCTACAAATGGCCTTGGAAATGAGGATTGATGAAGTAGCTTTTCCCACATACTCCTATTTTGTGTCCTGAGCCAACCACAACATGCATAGCAAGGACTAAATGGATGCTGCAGCTGAAGACCACACTATTTTCAATTAGGCCCACTAAACAAATATTGTATTTTAAAATAAATTCATTCTGACTTAAAAACAAATTGTGCACATTCACTAAGCCCAAATCTGTTAAACTGTTATCAAGCCTCAGCCACAAAGATATGCAGAGTCTGGTACTGCTTTCCAGCTCCTGAAAGACTCATGAAAAATTCCTGTTCACAAAACATTGAAAATGAATTATATGAAAACCTCAACATAATTTTCAGTAAGTGCACAACTGGTGTATTTTGGAATACAGTTGTGGCAGGGTAGGTTCAAGCCTCCAGAACCCATTAGTCAAGCACTTGCCACTGTGATGGGGGAGCTGCCCATGATGCACCTGTTTGATCCTCACAGCTGGGAGTCAACACTCACTGGTGGAGTGGTGTGGCCACAAACTCTGCTGAGCTCCTGCTCAGCTCAGTGCTCTCACTGTGCATCTCTGAAACCCATGCCTGTGCAGGGAACAAGCCTTTTCCTGCTTAGACTGCATCTCTTCCAGCATCTGGTCCAGAGCAGATCTCCCATGGGCCAGAAGAGCTGCTGAAGATCTTTGTCTTGATTCTTCTGACACTTCTTGCTGTCTGGCACCTCTGGCAGCCCAGGGTCTTCCCCAGCCTTGGATGGTGAGCTGTCCCTGGGTCTCATCACCCTAAGCCATGCCTTTGGAAGCTGCTGTTCTGCATGCACACCTCCCTGTGTGACTATTTATGGTATGTGCACTCACAAGTTCTGAACCTGTTCTCACACAAGGGAAGCTCTGGAAAGCAAACTTCTGATATTTTAAGGTGGCAAGAATTAGTGTGAGAATTTGAGAGTCAAGCTGCTCATCATTTCCCAAGAAATAGAAATTCTGCAGACTGTTCTATTCACCCAGTTTCAGGGATGATCAGGACATTTTGACTACATTTTTGCTTTTTTTTAAAAAAAGCAAGTCTGTTGCTATGCAGCTGATTGCAGTAAAGAGGCATCTCACAAGAGGATAATCAGGGCTGCAAGAAAATATCCATGAAGTATTCTGGATAAGCCCACAGTTTTCATCAGGCTAAAATGAAAGTAAAGCTTCTTCATGTAAGCAGATCTTGTGGAAATAGGAAAGAACTGTAAGATTTGTGACTTGCTTTTCATTACAACAACCTTGTCTTCATCTACTGTGCCTGATAATCTCATGCTTGTTTAAACAGCTGCCAAATTCTGCCATGTTAGTCATGTGGGATCTCACTGAGATAATTACCATCCTGCTCCAACAGAGGTAGAGTATGGCAAAATTCTAACATTCAGTGATTAAGTAAAACATATCATGTTGTAGTATTTCCCCAAAGAAATTGCCTGCTGCTTCCTAGCACACATGTGATGGATAGAAATGATTATGTTTACTGAATACTGTATGATAATGGCCTTCCTAAGGTATCACAGTTGTTTGCTTATCTGTCCCAACACAAGCAGTTGTGAAAAGTAGTTCAAACATAATCAAAGTATGAGAGGGGCTCTGCAACTCATCTAAATCATGCTGAGCTCTTGCTCTAAAATGTGATGTACTGAAGAACAGGAGTTTAGTGATCCATAAAGAGATGACTGCACACAGTTTTAAAAGAATTATACCAAGTGAATGTTTGAGCTGTTGAAATCAATAACAAACACTTAGAGCATCCAGAATTTGTACTAGTCTGAGCTCATCAATAATTGTTGCTATATTACTATATTTAGTGGAAAGAGGGGGGAAAAATACAGCTACAAGTGACTTATTTTCCTAAATGTCATGTACAGTTACTGTTAGTGTACTACAAGCTCCTTGATGGTAGTAGAAAAATATTTGGGGATGCTTCTTCATCATGTCAAATATTTTGTGGGAAAAAAAGTGGAAGAATTTTGTGCTTACTCTATCTGGATTCTCCCTTGCAGAAACAGCACAGCCTTGCACAGGTTCACAGCAGTTTCTCTTACAGAAACCAGGCACTGTGTGTTCATTCCTGTACAGTTTAATAATGAAGCCAAACTGCTTTCTCAGAAGCCTTTATTCATTCTAGGTACACAGTGAACTTCAGCATTCCCAGCAGCCTGTTATTTCTTTTTGTAGTGGTAATTGACTTTCCCATGTGAGCCATTAGTCACGTGGTGGCTTGGTGGTCGTATGTATGACGTCATTTACTTGGACTTTTAGGAGTGACATCATATGTACGGCTGCTAAACTGCTGCATGGGACATCACTTAAACTGTTTTCTTCTGAAGAATTCAGTGCATTTTCAACCAATGATCACAGTAATTATTGTGAAATATTTATTTCTCCTTAATAAAGAATGTTTATGAATGAATGATGCATTCCTTTGTTGTATAAACATCATCTATATTTCCATCTGAAGTACCTGATGAATGGATGGGGAAGGCTTTTTTTTATGGACTCAAAACATTTAAATTTGTTCCATATTTTGTATGTTCAGTATTTGTAGGTGGTTGCCAGGTGAAGATTAATTGACCTAGGTTTTTTGAGGTACAAATGTGTCATTTAAGTCTTAATTTCTGAAAAGCGTTGACATAACAATTAAACATAGCAGGAGAGATGAGTCCAAATTATTAATTCCATGAGACCTCATACAAACACTGATAGATAGGTATTTATGGGACTTTGCCAGCCTCTCCCATTAACATGATACACACCAAGCTTTCGCCATACCCAAGCTCCTGCTATTCCTGAAAAGACAATAATGACCCAGAGAAGTCTTCCTGCCCCATTTGCCTTTTTCTGACACCTACAGTAAGGAGTCAGGAAGACTAAAACAATAACATCTGACATCACAAACTGCATCAAAATTCTTGTCTGTCTGAACTGCAGGTATATAAAGGCTGGATCCTCAGCCCACAGGACTGATTTTGGGAGGTCAGGCTTTAAGTTCTGGGTGGTGAACATGGGATTCTCTTGTGCATGGTAAAAAGCCAGTATTTCAAACAGGGATATGACATCTCTAGCTCCAACAAGTCACAAAATTAATATTTCATTTATCTGCTGAAGTAGTAATCTGATTTTAAGGCAGAAGAAACTTGTGTTCAAGCTTCCAAGGCCAGCTTTTCAAATCCAGATAAATAAAAATGAGGAATAGCAATCAATGGAAAGAGTAGATTTAAAGGGCATATCACAGATGAACAATCCCAGTGACATACCTATGTATAACCCCTTAATTTGATTTCACACACAAGCTATCCAATTACATTAAAAGTGCCTGGAAAGATTTTTTGGGCAATTACTTTGAAAATCTGAGTCATTGTGTTTAGTAGAAAGAAAAAGAGAAAAAAGAAATTTTAAATAATATCTTTTTTTTTAAATCACTTAAGAGACAATTATAAATCTAGTGTCTTTATTCCTACTTTTATCCAAACTTGCTTTCATTTTACTGGAAGCCATTAAGTGATTTCCACTGATGAGTTTTAGTGACACAACTCATCCATATTTTTAATCAGCCTGAGTGAATTCCTGGCCTAAATGTAGGCAGTAGAAATTTGCTGGCAATTTCAGCTGCTCCACAATTGCCTTGGGCAGGGGCAGTAGAATGTGCCTCCTGGTTATATGGCTGAGCACTCTGACACAATTTTGTACACAGCCCAATACCTTTAATCTGTCCACCAACAAAGGCACTCTCTACCTCCAAGTATCAAAATATTCTCCTTGAACTGTGCCTAGTAAGAGCTGACTTCTTCAGGAGTTGCACACTACAAGTAATGAAACTATCTATAAGTGTAAGGTGACTTTAGTGTCCAAATTGTACTTCACTCCTCAAAACCATCATTCCACACATGGATCCAGTGTTGCATTTTAGGCTATAGGAGAGCAGCAAAAAGGATAATCCAGCATAGTTCTTCATGCAATGGAGAAGCAAAAGAGAAAGAGCTTTATTTAAAGAAACACTACACATATATATAGGGTTGTACATGAAAAAAAAAATAAAAAAGACTCATTGGTCCAAGAAGGCAACACCTCTTTGAAAACAAACCTTCTGCAAAACATCACGAGACCCTCACACAGCTCTCACACACCCTGCAGGTGCATAATCATTGTTATAAATTCTTGTTCTTGTGAAGGCTGAGAAACTCAAGGCTTCAAGGCTGCTTTTTCCCTGGTTCCCAGCAGCATCCAACAACAGATGTGTTCCCAAACTGGCCCAGAATCACAGAGAAATTATCAAGAAGAAAGGCATTGCCACCGAAGTCCTGCTAACTTCCTGTGACAAAACTGTTATTTCTGTCTTGAATACCAACAGCTTGGAACTGAGGAATTATTCAAAAAAAAGAATGGGAAAAATTAGTATGTAATATCTACTAATCACTTCAGAGAAGCACCAGAGCCTGTGTCATGGACATGGACAAGAAGGGCTAAGACAAAGCTGAGGTTGTCTGGAGAACCTCATTTGCACTTTCTTGTGCTGGATTCAGGATTTTGCTTGGCTGGTTTTTAAATGGTTCTTGGGGATTCCAGCTGCTCCCCTTAGGCTTTTTAAAATTAAGGGATCTGTGATGTTTGGCTTTGCTTCTGTATTTCCTGTTCTGACTTTCAAGATAGTTAATTTTTCACTTGGATGGCCAGATGAAATATTCCAAATGGCTTCATTGTCCAAGTATATCTTTGGGGAGGGGGGGAGGGGATTGTGTGTGATGTATACATACATCTACAATTTATATAAAATTATCTCTGCCAGAAAATATTTTCATTCTTATTCCTCCTATTTTATTTCAAGCACCTACTTAAGTACAACAAGATTGACTGCCTCCATATCCTCCAGCTAGCAGGTGTATACAGTTGAAAATGTCTGTGTCAAAAGAGTGAGATGAGATGAGATGAGATGAGATGAGATGAGATGAGATGAGATGAGATGAGATGAGATGAGATTTAAAAAACGTAATTGATTTGACATAAGAGTAAAAAAAGACTAAACTGACATGGTTTGGCACAGAAGTATCAGGATAAAAGTAATAGCTTTTTTTTCAATGAAGTCACACACATTGTGGTTTTGCCATGTATTTTACCAAGACGTTTTAGTGTGAAAATGGGGGTAAAATATAACATATTGATGGACTACAATTGCCTGTGATGTGAAACAAAAATGGGGCAGCAAAATGTAAGAAGTAAGCTGATAATTGAGCTTTCAAACTTGTCATGTTTTCAGTTCAAATAACTACAAATGCATGCCTAAGAATCTCTGTATTAGCATTTGCTGCTAAAAAGGTCAAGTTTGTGTGTTTATGAGAATCCTAGATTTTGAAACAGCCTGCAAATGAATCTGAATGTGTTTGTGATGGCTTTAGTACCATTTAGTGTAGGGGGAAATAGAGGGTCATGCTAGGAAAGTTCTGCAGCAATATTGCTTTAGAGTGGGGAAGCAGAGGAGCTCATCTTTTACTTCAAGCAGAGAAGAGTTATGGTACAGGATTGAGGCAGAACAGAACAAACTAAAGCTGCACATTTCCATTTCCACTCACAGACTTCATCTGTACAAGGGAGAGAGGGAAGGAAGGAAGGAGGGAAGAAAGGATGGAGGGATGGAGGGAGGGATGGATGGATGGATGGGTGGATGGATGGATGGATGGATGGCAGGCAAAAGAACATAAATGACCTCTCCATTGCCTTCCAGAGGCAATGATCCTTTCCTTTAACCTGCAGGGGGCTCCGAATGGGATAATTCAGAAGATGCTACTAGATCAAAGAGGACCTTGCTATTTAGACTGTCAAATTTAGGGAGTCTGCTTAGTGCTTAACTAGGAGCCAAGGTCAGGTATTGAGGTTTAAACTCTACCCTTAAGGTTTCTATGACCTTAACAGTTGCAGAAGCTCAAAGCAAACATAAACATGAAATAATCAGTTCAAAACAAAGGCTGTGGAACTGAGGTATTTGGTCTGCACTGTCTAGAGTTAAATCAGCACAAGTGAGCAGAAATACAAGGGTGTAACTTTGGGAAGATAGAAAAAGAAAATGAAAAAATTTTAAATACTTTATCAAGTATTTGATGACCTTCTTTTCACCAAGCAAAATGGCTTGGTCAAAATCTTATGTTTTCATGAAGTACACAAAATTCAGAATTTACTTTGTAAGTAGTATGAGGCCCATCATAATGATAAACATACATGCAAATAAAAGGCCTTTCAAGAATGCATAATAGAAATTTCCAGTCCTCATTTTTTTTTTTTAATTTAATCCTCTTTGTTTATTCAGTTGTACTAACAGCTTTTCCTTTCCATGCAGAGAATTGTTCCAAGTCTTTCTTCTACTGTAAATTATACTGATCCTACATTAGAGCCTGTAGTAACTGAAAATTCAGTCATACGACAGAAGATAATAGATTCACAGTTCAAATGTTATGAGAGGATGAACAGAGCTCCTCCATACAAGAAAAAAGGTAACAAGAGATTTATTAAAAATCTGTATTTTGCCATATATGGTGGTATAACTATGATGAAATATTTTCTTCTCTATACTAACCCATAGTCTTCCTCAGGGTGCAGTTTCCTTTCTACAAGCAGTAATCAAATTCACTTACTTAGCATCCTCCTAAGTGCAAAGAAAGGAAAATCCTGGAAGGAGCACAGGGAATGAACAGCTCTTCCTTTCTCTGTCACCTACATTTCTGGCTCAATGCTTTGCTGCTTAGATCTCCCTTGTTCTTGCTTGGGGAATAGTATTTTCCTGAACCTCTCAGCAAGCCCACACCTGATTGTGAATCTTAAATATAAACGTTGTTCTGTTTGTTCCACTCACTCTTTCAATTTTTTGCCATTTGTGTAGTGACTGCTGGGTGTCATGCTCTGTACCAGCACAAGTTCCATGTATTCTATATTCAGTGGCATCAACAGGAAAAAAAGATTGGCAAAACACTGAGGTCTATAAAGGAGGTTTATAAAACATCTTTACTGATTATGAGCATATATGAAGATTAATAAAAAGGAAAATGACAAATAATAGTGGTGCTGCAATTGCATAGTATAAAGCAGTATTTCTGTTTGGACTGAGAGTTCTGGTCACTTGTTCTCTCAGAAGATATGAATGAAGATATGAGGAGCTAGAGAAAAAAATACCACAGGTAGTGTGAGACTTATGCAAGTGAACAACAGATACTGAGGACACATTTTAAAGAGAAAATATATTTTAAACAATTAAGAAAAACATCCAACCTAATAGCAGTGCTTGAGATAATGTGGGATTTTTATAATACAAGAATGAAGACAGCTCTTTATCTTAAAAATTTTACTGGGCTGTATAAGACTCAAAAAAGAGTTAGATGTTAAGATAATTAGGTCTTGATGCATAAATATTTGGGAATGAATATAGAGATTCCCACTGCTTAAAACAATTTTTAAATGAGGTGAATAATGGGGAATACCCATGAGCAGATATTGGATAGAAGGGATGATGTTTCAGGCATAAATAAGCCTTTTAGTTGCTGGACTTACAGGGGAAATAACTTTCTGTTTCTTGTTAGATTACTCCTTTAGTCTCCACCTCTATAAACACCTAACTTTTGCATCCATTGACACTGGATTCACCTTTCTTTTGCACTTTGCTTGTGTGGTAAGTTGCAAAGAGTGGATTTTCCAGCATGAGCTGGGAATTCATATGTATCAATTTCTGAGGCCATGGCATGTACAATCTGTGTACCAGGGATCAGCAATGAGCTGTGTTCTGCCCCCCAGCATTGCTGAGTTTGGGGCTGGGAGCATCCCACAGCCTCACACCTTCCCAGAGGGGCACGACAAGGGCAGGATCTGCCTCTTACAGATCAGTCTTGCACTGCCTCATTGCATTTGTAGCTACATCACCGATCTCTGGTGTTGAAAAAGGCAACAGCTTTACAGGATCTGTCTGTAAATGTTGCTTTTTGCTGGGATGTCTCCACAAATACTTCCTACCTTTACACTCTGAACCCTGATTGTCAGACCTGCTGAGCAGCAAAAGATGAAATGAAAAGTGTCTCACAGGTCTTTGGGGACCACTGATGCTTAGAGCTGACAGGTATGGGATCAAGAAGAGAAATTTGCAGGATTGGAGCTTACATTCAAAGTTGAGTTCAACATGCTTTAAAATGTAACTTTCTGGTAAAATGGACACCACTAACATCAGGTCAGCAAAAACAAGTACCTTGGAACACCTGAATGCCACTCTTAGTGTAACAATAACAAAAGGATATATTACAAACAGAAAACTCGATTGTCTGCAGACAGCAATGTTCCTTGAGAGGCTGGAACAGAGCAGCTCAGGAGGGACATTTTGTGGAATTAACTCTTGCAATCTTCTCAAATGTCCAGGTCTGTTCTGCAACCGAACATGGGATGGCTGGTTGTGCTGGGATGACACACCTGCTGGAAGGCTCACTGCTCAGAATTGTCCAGATTATTTTCCAGACTTCGATCCATCTGGTACAGTATTTATTTTTATCATTTTATCTTCCAAAGACTGTCCTCAGAACACTCGTGCCATTGAGTGGATGTGCTCAATCCAGTGGCATTTTTGCAGCACTCTGAAATCTCAGAAAGTTTGGTTGAAATTAAAACACATCAAGCTTTTGGTTTCCATAATTTACATATTTTCATTTTTAAAATATTTTATATGTATTTATATTTATGGAAATACAACCCATGGATTTATGGAACCTAGTTTATGAAAATGTCAGCTTCTGAATTACAACATTGCCTCATTCTAAGTTTTTATAATGAAGAGAAGATGTTTATGTGACTGAAGTATGTATCAGTATGTTCTTTGTTCATTTTTTATTTTAAAATATAATTTTATGAAAGAAGATGAGCAGAAATTATGTTCTTTAAGTCTCTGAGTTTCAGTTCTTAGCTGAATTCTTCATACAAATACTAGAAGCAGACTGAGAGAAGTAACTGAAGAATGTTTAAAAGGAAAAATGAAAAATCAATGGAAGCATTTCTAAATAGATATGAGGAAATATTAGACACCAGTTTAACTCTGCAAGAAGTACAGTTTGAAGAAAGACAGTTGTGTGTTCCGTGCTCAGCACATGTTGCTTATAGGTGGTGCTTGATGCCACAGTGTGCTAAATTCCACATAGTCACACTGCACCACCTGCAGTAAAAATCTGTGAAAGAATGGGAGGGAGGGTGCATAAATCTGAAAATTTTCAACAAGCTTGACCCAAAATGCATGTGCCCAGCTGGAAATGAAGGAAACAGACCATTGCATAGTTAATTATCCAGTTAATTATCCAGCACCATTAGCTAAAATTGTTGATTTTTCTTGAGCTTATTGCTTATTCCAGGTTGGATCGAACTCTGTGTACATTTTGCTGAATCCCATTTACAGCCAGATTGATTGTTATTTCTGTTCTTCATAAATCAAGCTGTCCATAATTACAGAACTCAAACAACAAGTTGAAAATTTCCAATGTCAGACCCAGTCTGACCTCCATTCAATCTTTGTAGAAGGAACACCCCTCTTTCTTGTGGAAGTAGGCATTGGACAGGATGGATTGAAGGAAATCTGTTTGCTCAGGAATCCAGTGTTGCATTTTAGGTTATAGGTGAGTGGCAAAAAGGATAATGCAACATAGGTCTTCGTGCAATGGAGATGCAAAAGAGAGAGAGAGAGAGCTTTATTTAAAGAAACACTACACATATATATAGGGTAGTACATGGAAAACATAATAGAAAAGACTCATTGGTCCAAGAAGGCAACACCTCTTTGAAAACAAACCTTCTGCAAAATATCAGGAGACACTCACACAGCTCTCACACACCCTGCAGGTGCATAATCATTGTTATAATTTCTTGTCCTTGAGCAGGCTAAGAAAGGCAAGGCTTCAAGGCTGCTTTTTCCCTAGTTTCCAGTAGTATCCAACAACAATCCTGTGCTTGGAAAGTGAGCTCATGTTGCAAGGTCACTACCCACTTCCTGTGGAAACATCCTAAGGCCAACCCAACAAATTTACAGCAATTTACATCCCTGAGACAGACAATGGGCACCAAATCACAAGGTCTTGTCTTTCTTGCCCTTTCTTCACAAGACTTGACCCCTTTTCTGTACAGTGTCATGGTTTTCAAGGAGGAGTCTTGGAGCAGGGTCATGCTCATGGCTTGTCACTGGAGCACCTGGGGACAACAGAGAAGCTGAGACCCTCATCTGCAGGATTGCCTTTCACTCAGGTGTCCCTCTCTGTGGACCAGTGCTTCCACCATTAGACTGTTTGCACAAAATATTCCAAAGGATTCCAGAAGAACATTTAAGAAGAATTGGCCAAACTTGGTTCAGTTTCCAGGCAGAAATGCCCACATTCAGGAGAGAGCCCTAGGCTCTGGATCCTGGCATTGCAAGCTTTTTCCTGCATGCATATTAGAAGTGCCTCTAGGATGAGGTCTGTACCTTCTGCTTCAGACCCCATTTTACTAATGACATCCTTTCCACAGAGCAGCAGCCCTATTTATGAGTAGGAAAATTTACAAGTCTTCTCCTTTTCCTGCTTCCATGGTTTTCAAAGAAGAAAAAAATATGTGGCACCAGCCATCTTAATTTATGCATACTCCATGCAATGCTTAGCTTGTACCTCTAGCAGGTGGGTGTTGGGCAGCCTTGTGATCACAGAAGTTTCCCCATGACTAAAGCTCCTCATCCTTCATAGATGGGGATGATTTCAGAGCCACTCTCCTGCTAGCTCCCCAGACACTCATTCTCAGCTTTTTCCTCTTGTCTGTCTCCAGTGACTTGTTCTGGACTAATTGCTCTGCCACAACAGCATTCTTCAAATAACACTTGGAGCCATCCATGGAGAAGCATCTCACTCCACTTACTAATGCTTATTAATGCCAAGGCCTGTGGTTCACACACTGATTGCAAATCACTCCTTAATGTACAAATGCTTGTCATGAAGTCTGGCCCACACTCCATTACCCTTTCTGGCAAGATTTAAACGTTGAAATTTGGGAATTTTTTAGTATTCCTGTTCTCTGTATGCAGCCATGGGAAGAAAAGCCTCCTCCAGTAAATAATTTCCTACTGTTCTCTCTCCTGTCCTCTCTAGGAACAATACCTGTGGTCTTCTGGACCCAGTATTTTCCTCTGGCACATTTCTCTTCTCCTCATCAGTGTCTCTGTCAGCCTCTTTCCCTGCACCCTGGTCAGTCAACCCTGTTTCCCAGTTTTAGCAGCAGCTCAGCATCTCCTGGTTGAGCCAGAGCTGCTTTCCTAGAATAGCTGTTGAGCACCCCAGCAAGTGTTACAGATGTGGCATCAACCCCGTGGGTAGTCAGCCTTAGCTTTACAGGTGGCTGGTTGTCACACAGAGGCTTAATAAAGTAGGAGGGAGACAAGAAATCAGGGGGATGTCTACAAGTCTGTCAACTGCTAATGAAAGTGGCTGCCACTAACAGGTGGCCAAAAGCACAGACTGAACTGTCCTGAGAAGTCTGTCAGGTTTTGTGTCACAAGTCATTATTTCCTTTGGTACCTTGTTCATGTTAAACAAAATACAGCCAGCTTTTCTGCTGAGACACAGAAACTTCATCCTAAAAAACAGCAATTTTCCATGATGAAAACCGCAGTGACTGTCAGATTTCCTCCCCATTGAGTCTCTGATCTCAGTGTGTATTCTAGGCATGCAAGTAACCCCGTGGATTTCTGAAACAAGTATTTCATGCCATGTTGTTTTGGGCTGCACCAAGATCTGCAGAACCACTGTGTATCAGCTAATTGATGGTTATGTCACTTCATTAAGAGGACCTGTAATAAAATAATGTCTTTCCTCTATATTTTTGCTTTGATACTTACATCATTCATCTTTGGAAAAGCCACACATTATTGTCAGCATAGTATCAAATCCTCCTCCCATCTATATTTGTGGGTGCCAAATACCAGCCCTCTGTGTCTGATCCCCAACAACATTCAGCACTGATGCCAAGAAATTGATAGAGTGTGTTAGAAAGTAAACAAGGTGCAGTCATATTCTGAAGAAAAGAACACAGAAACAAAGTGAAGGAGAACATGCTCATTTTCTGTCTGGCAACTTCACAGTTAGCTACCAAGTGTAGTCCCACTTATTTCACTGAACTTAGATCAGTTCTTACTGGACAGGAATCTGTGTTCTGAAAGAAGCAATCTCTTTCTTGCAGTGCACATCATGCACAGTGTGATAATGCATAAAAACAAATCAATTTGGCTGGAAAACATAACAAGGCCTACTGCTTTAATGCCAGTGACAGCAGGAAATTCATTTTCTCATCCACTTCTGGCTGTGAAGCTCTGAGCAAGGCTATTTTATATGCTCCTATTCATGCAACATGCAATTCTCTTGAATTTTATGTTATATTCATGTTTTAGACAGGTCAATCTTTGGTATAATCTGTCTGAAATGGTTCCAGGTCACACTGAAATAGGTGGGAGTTTAGTTTTTGAGGAATGCAGTATGTAATTCATGCTGGCAATATTCTTACAAATGGAAGAAAAGACAATACATTGTGGATATAATGGCTTTCTAGCAGGGCAGGTTGTTGAGGGCAGCAGGAGCAGCTGAGCCTTGCCCTGTGTGGCTCTTGGGTTTGTGGCAGGGGAGTCTTTTATTGCCCACCTCACTGTCCCAGTACATTTAGTAAGTACAGTGCATTTAGTCAGGATTATTTTAGTGCAGTCATGCAGCAAGGCAACCAAATGTGGAAGTTTTTCTGTGGCAGACAGCCCTTTCCATCTCAGTTTCACTCTCTTTACTTTTTGGCAGTGTTTAAGAGCAGTATTCACCCTGCTTTGTGAACCAAAGGTGCATTTAGCAAAACTCCCCTCATTTCTCTGCTCTGTTGGATTTCTGTCTTTAGTTCCCTTTTCTAAGCTATTACTTACTCATAACACTGCATGTAGTTCCAGGAGCAGAGTTTCTAAAAGTACAGTTTGGAAGCAAATCCATATACATCCATAAGCAATTAGATGATGATTAATCAGATGATGATTAATGTGTTGTTGCCTTTTACAATTGAAGAACATGCAAGTACAGCTTTGCCTTCCTGCTCTGACACTGGGAGACCCCTTCTCTTGCTGCCACAAAATTTAACTGAATTTAACTGAAATAGACAGCTCTGGATTTCTGCTGGTCCTGTTCTGTTGTCTTTAAGTGATATATTTTAGACAATTATAAAAAAGACAAACATGAACTCTCTGTCCAGCTGCTTCCTTTCTCCTTACCCTTCTGTGTATTTCTGTCCTGCTCCTTAGCAAGTTTAATAGCTGTGTTTTAAAAATCAGTTCCCATTCTCATACTGCCCAATATGACTCTTATACAGATTCTAGTTCTGCTGACTAAGACTCTTTGAAGACAGTGATAATCCTTCATTTACTAGGACACTGGAATTGAAGTTTTCTAGGGTCTACATTGCATTATATGAGATTATTTTTTTCATTTTTGAGAAAGTATCTTCCAGAATATTTTACCAAACGTGTAAATAAATCAGATTTGCAACATCAATTATTCTTTCATCTGCAAAACTAATCACTGCACAGGTCTATCCAAACAATGACAAAGAATCCAATCTCTGGTATGTGCTGAGCATGACTGCCACAAGGGATAACTTCTTTCTTCTTCTATTTTGTAACTCAGCAATAAACTAAAAAGTGATGTTGGCTCCTTTAACATGTGCTAGCTATAGCTCTGGTCTAATTGTGAAAAGCCTGATTGCTAGAGCTATCCTGTTGTACCAGAGATATTAAGATATTTGTTACATATAGATGACTGAGGGATTTCTAATGAGCATATGATTCATCAAAGCACTATAAGTGCCACAAACAATACACATGCAAATAACTGCTACTGGTTAATCTTTCAAGACACTTCACTGCTCCCATGAAAATTCCCTTGTGGATGGGATTGCTCTCATCCATTTTGCCCAGACAGCTCTAGAAGTGTCTATCTCTCCCAGTTAACTGCAGAGATTCTGCACAACTGCATAGGAATTATGCAACTTTAAGGTTCCTACAGTCAGGGGAGATCAGTCCAGTGTGATGTCACTGTTCTTCCACTTTGCAATGCCCAAGTGATGCCCCTTCCAATCTGATAGGTTACAGACAGAGCCTAAAAAATTAGTGTTGACACAGTGTTCTGATAATCTCAAAGCCCAAACTTCCATTTTGCCTTGCTAGCATTGTCTTACCCATCCTTGAATGTGTGTCTTTTTTCAGATTTTACCATATTCTTCTGCTTAGCACAAAAAAACAACATGTGCCAAGGTTCAATATCCCCCACCTGCTACTGGGCCACTCTAGAATAACTTGCAGTAGAGCAGTGGTTGGATTGCAGCTTTGTTTCTGTATAAAAGAGTAGATTTAGAAGAGGTGTTTGATCTGTTTGAGCCACTGGGATGGACAGTAAAGGGTGCTTATTCCTCACTTATGTATTCTCTCATCACGGCAAGAGATCCATGGGACATTGGCACTTTCAGATAGGACCAGCTGGCTTTACCTCTAACTTAAAGAGGCCACATTATACTCTGGCAGAGAGCCTACCTGGGCTGTACTGGAGTACAGAGATGATGGATGACATTGCCATGCACACTGTAGATTAACCAAAGCCGTGCACTCTGCAGAGTGCATGGGATAATCAGTGCAACACTTGCACACTGTGTTCCATGGTAGCACAACCATTAATCTTTCATCTGTGACTGAAAACTCTTTCCAGCTTTGGATAGCATCTGGCAATGAGTAAAAGGGAACACTGCTGCATGGGCAGTCTGAGATTATCTCCAAGATGCAGCCATGTGAGGCTCAAATAACATGTACTGTTCCTCTTGGTATTGCTGATGCACGTATTGATTTTTAACAAGTCCCCCTAAACAATCCACAAGAATATGCTGTGTTCTGGAACATTATCTTCTTTTTTTTTTTTTTTTTTTTTTTTTTTTTTTTCTGCGAGGGCATTATATAAAGTGTGTTTCTAGTCAGAGTGAAATAACCCAGTCTATTCTATCCATACCTTACCCATATGATCAGTTCCTTTCTTTAGGCTTTAAGAATATGAATCTTACAATTTAATAGAGCCATTAATCACCAGATGAAGAAAAGCAAGTGGGAATGTTAGCCACAAATAATGAAAATGTGTATGTTCAAATGGCTGTGGGCTCTGTGAAAGTGCATTGACTGGAAATGGCAATAATCTAAGTATAAAGACAATAAAATCATAGAGCTAGAAAAGGCAAAGCAAATGTAAGATAGACTTTTCAGACTATTTTAAAAGTCAGACTTAAAACACATGTTTTTCGTAAGTCTCTGTGTCTCTAGCTAAGCAAACATCAAATAATTGTTTATTATTTTGTAAGTTTATGATCTTCGTCATAAGGGTAAACATTCCAGTGAATGCCACATGGCTAATGCTTGAGGGAAGGCCAAAGGAACTGGTCCAAAACTTGACTGGTGATTGCAGTGACTGTCTGCACCTCAGCATCCAGAGTGTCCCTGGCAGGGTGGCCACAGACACAGCACACACCTGCAGCTCCAGGCATCACAGAATCACACAGGAGCACAGAATAACTAGGCTGGAAGAGTTCTCCAAGATCATCGAGTCCAACCCATGCCCTAACACTTCAACTAGACCGTGGCACCATCCAGTTTTTCTTTAAATACATCCAGAGATGGTGACTCCACCACCTCTCCAGGCAAAGTATTCCAATAATTTATTATTCTTTCCATGAAAAACGTTTTCCTAGTATCTTCTATATATCCAGCCTTTATCTCCCTTGGCACAGTTTGTGTCCTCTGCATCCTGCAGAGCTGTGCACTGCTGAAGCCCCACTGTGCCCCCAGCACAGCAGAAGGATGTGCAGAGGAGCCCAACCAGGAGTGTGATCCATATGGCAGGGCTTTCAGGAAGGATGCCAGAGCCACCTGTGGAGAAGGAGCCAGCACCAGAGACACCTGTGCAGAGGCCAAAGAACATCAAATTATTTAAACAGAGAACTCTGCAGCCATCTTAAATTAAACTGGACACGTGGGACCAGTGCCAAGATGTTTCTGAGGCTGCTTGTCTCTGTGGCTGCATGCTGTGCAGAGCCCAAGGAGGGCGATGCTCCCGCTCTGCATGTCAGGATTCCACAGGTGGGGAGGCTGGGTGGGGCTTTTCCACTGCACAGAGACAGCACTGGGGCTGTAGATTTTACACACCCAGACTCTGCTTTATACACTACTCACTGCCCTTTATCTACACAGGATTTTTAACTTATTTAACCCTGGTACTTGAAACCCTGCACTTCTTCCAGGTCTGGCATCAGCACCTGTGGTTATTTTCTCTTCCATCAGCTGCCATCAACAGCCTCTTCAAATGGATAATTGTCAGCTAAATACTGCATTTGAATGAAGGCTGAGATATATACCCTAGTGGGTGTAGTGCAAAAGGAGACAGCTAAACAAGTTTACCACCAGATAAGTCTCAGAAAAAAAAACGAAAACAACATAACAGCAAAGATGTATATTAATTACACAGCTCAAAAATCATCTGGATTTTATTACACATTTTATTCCCAAACAAAGAAATTCTTTTAGATGGGTTTTTAAATTCATAACATGCTTATGTTAAAATAACTCTTATTGCAATTTTTCATCAGAGAGGGCTTCAAAATATTGTGATGAAACTGGAAATTGGTTCCGCCATCCTGAGAGCAACCGAACGTGGTCCAACTACACCCTGTGCAACTCTTTCACCTCTGAAAAACTGAAGGTATGCTGAAGTTAAAGAGGCTGTGGTTGTCTGGCAATGTTTTGGGCTGGGCTAGCAATAATACATGTGAGAGAGACCAGGATAGCCCTATCTTTCAGCTTTATTTGTTGCACAAGATTTAAATGACATAGTTCTTGTGATTTTAGCTTATCCATATTATTTAATGAGTGCTCAGACCTCAATATTGGTTTGCTATGGGGTGAATAATTTAGTGGTAATTAATGTGACAAATTTTGCAGTGTTTCTCAGATGCATTTTTAATTCCTATACTTTTTCCCTGATTGACCAACAGTTATAAAATAAACTTTTAGAGTCACAATTTTGCTTTCTGCAGTAATAATATTCCAAGATGTCTTCTCTGCAGGACTAGTAATATTAACGTAAGTCAAAATTATTTTTCAAATAATTTTTAAAGCAAAGAATATTACCCTGTACTCACACTCTTTGAAAATAAATATTTATGAAGGGACCATTAATCCAGAAGATCTTACAAGCATGAATACATTTAACTTTGACTTTTACTGAAGAAATTGAGACCATTTGCAATAATTAATTAAGCATTTGCATCAATATTTCCAAAATCAAGGTGCTCAACTGAAAGAGAAGTACTAAATCTAAAAGCACCAAAAGAAATAAGGAGAGAGAAATCTGAGAAAAGCTTTAAAAAAATTCAGTTAGGGAAGCTCATAAAAATAAATATATTTCTCAAATGCAAGTGGAGCTCCAGGAAAATCTGATTACAGATTTGTGACTGAATAATTTGTGACTGTTTGGAATAGTGGAAGGAAAATATTCAAGTAGTGATTTGATTTGGGGTTTGTGTTGGAGGACCTCTTCTTATTCAGCTAGAAAGCAATATGCAGGTATATTTAGTAGTAACTCAGCCCAAAGGGCCTTGGAAAAGTCTGTTGGACTAGGCAGGAGGTGAATTCTAAGGGTTTTTGCAGCATGACAAACCATCATGTTAAAATGAGACTCACCTATGTGACAAGGCAAGAATAATAGTAATAATATGAGCTTACAGAGGCATTACGTGGAAGCACCATAAATATATATTTTTTCCAGATGTTGGCACATGTAATGAGGCCAAAAATGTGGTTCTGTTACCTATTATCCATGCCTTCCAGAAGAAGAATTTTGAACATCGTTCACTCAGAGAAAAGATAGAATATAAAGGAAAATTATATGCACATCATGATTTTTCTGAAACGAAATGTATGGAAAATGCAGAAAGAATATATCTTTTTAGAAATGCCAGGTTAGATTATGACCTTTAAACCAAGCCTTCAGTAAACAGAAATATTCTTCATTTGTAGACTATTTCCACTTATCTACATATAATATAATTGAGTCAAAGGCATTGCTCTTAGATAATTCTCTTTCCTCAAGTGAAGAATTCTAGAGGAACAAGGAAGAACATTTAAGTATTCTAAATCCAGGACAAAAAATCTGAACAAACTAAAAATGTAATGAGTCAGCATGTTATATAAGTCCTATGGATCAGAAGAACAGGAAGGATGGTCAGTTCAAAGAATGCAGAAATTAGTAAAAGTGCTCATTATCTGTTTGAAGTTAACTGAAAACACCAATATGTTATACTTTTGAGACAGATCACTAAAATATATATATATATATATAGAGCCAGATCTTGAAAATAGAATGACCATATGCTTTCTTAGCTGACATTTCAGTCCATTTTGATCTGTTATATACAAAAGGCTTTTTTAAGCATTTGGCATAGTACATTTGCAGGATGCAATCAAAAAAGCAGTTGCTGATTCCCAAATACACAGTTACTTTATCACTTGAGAACAGAAAGTGAGATAGATTGAATAACCAGGAATCCTCCAGGGTGTACATAAACTTGCATGTAGCTGTCTGGAGATCTTTCCTACTTCTAGCTATTTCAGGCTATAGGTTGTAAAAAAGAAAAAAATATTTTTTAAGAAGTCATCTGTAAATTAAATTCAGGCTTTAAGAATACATCCACTTAATGCCATAAAAACACAATCAATGTAGTTTGAAGTGGAACAAATCTCACATGTACACAGATAAATGTCTCCCACCATGCTTTATTGGAGAAAGTTGTTTCATCTTCTCCATACTCAGGTCTGTCCTCTCTGGGATTGCTGGTGCTCTCAGAACAGGATATCAAGGATTTGTGCTCACTAACAATGCAGTGATTAGTCTTTGTGAAGAAGATCTAGGAGACCTAGGGTATTTTCAGTAAATATGCATCATTTTCCATAACTTGGTTAATCATATTTACACTCAGGTTATGTCTCTTCTATGTGGTCAGGTCAGTGTAAACATGGCTCTGGTTTAAATCTGGATCACCCCCACCTAGATTAATGAACACAGAAGCTTATTTGAAAGTTGTAAGATGTCTTGAGACCAAATTATATAAAATGAGCACCTTTACTAAGAGGAATGGCTTTGCTTTCTGAATTGTGCTCTTATTTGTTCTCAAGGGATAGTTTAAAATTACTTGGAAACACCTAAAAGATGTGTGTCACAACTTCAGGCTACAAAAAGCAATTCATCTAATCACTGAGAAGATTAAAATTGTTCATGCAGAGCAAAAGAAAAATGAATGAAATAGAGCTGAAAAGCAAATAAACCCAGCAGATGAGCTAAGACTTCCAGTCTTTTCCTGGGCAGACTGCTACTGTGTCCTTATTTCAGAAAGGAGGCAGAGGTGAAGCCTGGAATGACATCTAGCCTCCTTCACTCACTCCTCTGACAGATGGCTGATGCTTAAGAGCTTGGCTGAGACCAAAGTGTGACATTTAGATACCTCAGCATTCTGAAGCCCAGGTGTTGTCCTGCAATTATATTTTACAGCTGGCATAAAAAATACGGATCAGACTCTCTTAGATTTCAATGCCATGAGACACAGTGAAGACCCAATTCTCTGCCCATGAGTACTGCATTCACAGCACTAAGGCTCACACTAATGTGAACCAGAATTTGTCTCAAGATGTGCTGCTCTTGTGTGGTGCACATTGAGGATAATGTTCACCTCACCTGCTGCTTTCATAACTGTGAAGGTCATAAACCCCCTCTGACTTCTCCTCTCCAAAAAGGAGAATCCCAGCCTTTGTACCCACAGAAATTCATCCTCAGCTATTTTAGTTGCCTTTTTTCACCTTTCCTTGCTCTTCTGTGTTCGTGGGGAGACTAGAAGCAGACATGCATTTAAGGTTAGTGCTGTAAATTTCAAACATATGTTACTGTTCTACCCACAGTGCCTTTATTTATCATAATCAATATTTTTCTGGCTTTTGGCTATCATTACACAGTAAGCCAATGATTCAAAGAATTGGCCTGGATGACTCCAAGATCTCCTTCCCTAGTTTGGTTTCCAGAGTTAAGTTAAGCATGGTGTAGACAGGATTTAGATAACATGTCCTGACTCAGTTAGTCCACTTTTTTTCTATATTAAAGCTCATAGGGCATCTTGTCCCCTCAGTTAAATGAGGCATTTTGTGAGTGCCTCACTATTATCTGGAAGACCTAAGTGTCACCTGGAAATTTAGAAGTTTTTCTGCATGAAGTCATTGATTAATACATTGAACAAAAAAAAATTCAGCCCCTAATACGAGTCTTGAAGGCAGGTAACTATTGACTCATCTCCAAAAGTGACCATTAAGCTTTTGATCCCTGTAGTTTAAGCTGCTTTCAACCCACAAATATTTTCTTCCAATAATGCAGCAACCTGTTTAATTTATTTTTATTTTTTTTCATGTTTGTGATAACTTCTCATGGGTCTGTTGAAAATCTGAATGAATATGTCTGCAGCACTCTCCTAGAGCTTGGGAAAGTTAGTGACAGTGTGAGTAGGGATCTCACCACTTAGTTCAATATATCAGGAACAGATCTGCATATGTAAGAAACACTCATTGCTAGGTAATAGATTGCTGATATTAAAAATATATAGAAAAATAATGTTGGACAGAAGAAAAAATACAAAATGGGAGGTTGATTTTGTAGATTCTTCCTTAATGAGAGAACAAAGTGCCTGCAAACTGTTCATGCTTGCCTTTTCTTTTTGTTAAACTGCAGATGGCGTTCATACTTTATTATATGGCGATCGTTGGCCATGCTTTGTCCATAACATCCCTGCTGATTTCCTTGGCAATTTTCTTCTATTTCAAGTAAGTGTTTCTTACAGACACTCTCTCTTCTTTCCCTGAGGCATCTCAACCACAGGAAATCTTGGAAGGTGTCATGGCAGGGAGAAGCAGCTCTTCTGAGTGTCTTTTTGTATAGTCCTGATAAAGAAGTCTGAGCACAGGCTCCTCTCACCAGTGGGACCTCTCCCAGAGGAGTGCAGCCAAGCCCATGTTTTTATGTTTGTCAGCACTGATGTGAAAGTGCAGCCCAAGGGGAAATGGTGCAGCTGGGGATGCAGTAAGGCCTTTCATTTACCTATTGCTGATTTACCAAAATATGAGTATTGCTCTAACACCAATACTCAACTGTGACGGACAAAAGACTCTCTAACAGTTTAAAGTAAGAAAGTGTGTGTTTATTCAGCACTGGGCAGCAGCCTGAGGTGATCCTCTAATATGCACTGCAAAATCACAGGTGATCACAAAGTCTATTTATTAGCAAAGGATTCAAACAAATACATATTCATAATAACAGCCCCTCCCATCTCCACTTCTTATGGTAATTAGCTTGAATAGCTATTAAGCATGATTGACTTCTTAAATTAAGTCTGGGGTCGTTTCTGTGGGGAAGGGTCTTAAAAGGAAGAAGTAAGGCATGTCTTCCTCACCCTAAACTCTTGACCTTTTCTATCACTGACAATACAAATTATTTCTGTCCAATTTTCCAAAGAATGGGTTTCTGATTGCATTGCCTATGTTTCTTTGGATCTGCTCACCAGTTTTGTCTTTTCCCATTGTAAGCACAGCTGAGCAAACATGAAATGACAGACAATCAATTATTTGAGTTTCAGATAACTACCCCTTTCTAACTTCTAACTTTTAGTTATTTTCAGCAAGGTAACTAAAATCCTAATTTTCTAAAATTAGTGTTTCATTGCCTTATGTTCCTTGAAGAGCATGTCCAGAACTTGCTAGGTGCCATGCTGCATGGGGCAGTGACCAGGAGCCCCAAGCTCCTGAAGAACAGGACTAGCTGCATCTGGGGCTGAAGGACTTGAGTAGGTGCTTACAGGAGTCAGCCCTAAGAGTGAAACTGGCACTACTGTGCAGCCTGTAATCCTCATTAAAAGGAAAAACAGATGTGCTGTATCAGAATTTTAAAGGAAATTAGACTGATATTCACTGAGAGTACTACAGCATGGCAGCTTAACTAGAGCATTTCAATCTTGTTCTTCAGTGAATCTGTCTACTGCCAATTAAAATCATCTGCCTCAAGTGTCAAACAGGAAGAGCAGTAAAAGATCAACCCCCCCAACATCACCAACACGAGAATAAGACTAGAAAACATAGGAAAATTAAATGGCTGGACTTTGCATAGATTAGAAGATTCTGTAAGATTAAAAACCCCAAATATACAGGCTGTGAATTCTGGTCATTTCCAAAGAGGCAATTTGATGAGTGCCTATGATAACACATCTTAATCAGATACAGAGATAACCAGAAGCTCTGCTGACTGAACTGATGATTTCCTTTCCCATTTAAGCAGATAAACAGCACAAAACCATAGCCACAGTAATGCTTTGAGAAAACTGGAAAGAGTTTTATGTGACTTGGAACTCCATACCCCAGGTTGAGTTCTGTGGGACAGTGAAGACAGGATCTGATCAAATTAGGTATGCTAAACAGACCAGCAAGGTGAGTCCTTGCAGCAAGTGAGGCAGGGTCAGCCTGTCTGACTCACTCTGAGTCATCAGCAGCCCATAGTCTTGGCTGGTCCCAGGCTGCTCTGAAGGACTGGTCTTTGCAGCAGCCTTCAGACAGCAACACACCTCCTCCTCTTTCCTCCTCCATCCTCCTTCCCCTTCCATGACTAAGCCATGACACAAAGGTTACAGGGAGAAGAGAGAAAGGATTTAAACCAAGGTGCTTCATAATGGGAGGACAAAGAGGAAGCCAAATTACAATCACAGGAAAGTGAGAATGAAGCTGTGTGGGAAGAGGGCTCATGTAACCTTCAGCTGTTTTCTATCATCTAGCTGTGACTGCAATAGATATTTGACCTTCAGCTGAAGGGAAGCTGTCAATCAGGCAGTCCATCAGATAGCAAGAGATGATTTCAGGATGTATAATAGCCTTTGACTCCAGAGGCAGCTTCCAGGGATTGCAGTTTCCCACATACAAGTTTTTGCTGGCAGACATTTATTTTCAGCTCAATTTTGGGTATCAAGATTCATAATGATCTGGCATCACAGATGTTGCAGTACTTTCAGAAGGGAATAAAGAATCAGTAGTGATGAGCATCACTAAGAAATGCTAACTCATAACAGGAGAAAGTATTAATAAAGTAGAGTGTCTAACAGCTTCATGCATAGTCACATTATTGCTTGATTTCTATAATTGCAGAGTGAGACCCCGTTATCTTATTTAATAATACACAAAAGAAGAGAGGTACTCCTAGCTTCAAACCACTTCCAATTAAATTATTAAAACAAAGACATTTGTATAAAGACAGATGGGGTGTACAACAAATCTGTATTTGCCAGAATAATAGATGGTGTGTTATGAATGCACCTGCAGTCTAATTGCTGCCAAGGCTTTTAAAAGGAGTTGAAGGGTAATGGATAGAAGGGCATTTTGTGAAATTTTTGGGGTGTTTTCCCCAGGGGCAAGGAAGAACATGGTAAAAAGCATTAAAATAATTTGATAGCTAAACAATGGGGGAGAAGAGGAAAATAGGTGTCTAAGTGTGAAAATCAGTATTCTCAGTATTCATACATGAGAAAAATGACAGAGTCACAGGAAAATATTCTAATTGTAATAGAGAAGTAGAGATAGGAACTGTAAAGTAAGGCTGACTGTGAGTGGGTAAGAGAACCTATCTTTGAAAAAGGAAATGTAGGAGACAGAATCAATGTGAAACACAGGGGAGCCACAGAAATCTTAGGAGACTCTAAAATTCTGAAGAGACAGCGGATAGAGGCTTGAAGACACAAAAAGCTCACAGGTTTTAGACACAGATAACTGACTTAGTTATGCCTTCTTGAATACTGATTTATCAGAATCACACAGAATAAGTCGGGTTGGAAGGGACCCTCAAGGATCATTGAGTCCAACTCCTGGCCCTGCCCAGCACCATCCCCAAGAGTCACTGTGCCCAAGAGTGAAGCAGAGTAGGGAGAATACAGAAAGATTGCAGGGACAATGCTAAGGAGCCTTCAAAAACATCACAAAGGAATAATTAATAGCACCAAAAGGGCCAGGAAGAAAGCTAAAACAGGTCAGAGAAGGAGGAGATTGCAAATGACTGCCTAATCACCACGTCAGGTTGGTGATGATGCCATTGTGATGGCAAACACTCAAGGTCAAACTAGGAAGTGAGGGTATGGAAATAAACACTAATGTTACAGGTGGATCTTTAACATGAAAGCTGCAATCTATGAAAAAGGGGAATACTGAGGGAAAAGGAGGAGAAAGTAAAACTAAAAGAGAAAGGCAGGCAAGGAAAGGCAACAAAGGCAACATGTTCTGAAGGACAGTCCAATTTAATAGACTAATAAGACTGCCAAAAGTCAAGTAGAGCAATGAGGAAGGACAGGAATGGGAGCTGAGACACATCTACCTGACTGAGATTATCACAAAAGACTCCCTGTACCAGAAACCACATAGAAAGGCACCTGGAGAGACAAGGGTCTGCATTTCTGTGGCCAGGAGCTGAAGAGATTGTTCCCAGTAATAAGGAAATTCTTATTTCCTGGGAACAGAACTGATGTCACACCAGTCCTGTTCCCAGGGCTGCAAAAGAAAGACAGACAGTGATAAGCATGTCATAGGGTCCCAAAAAAAGTGGGTTAAGTGGCATAGGGGAAGGATTGTGATGGATTATGGGGAGAAAGGAAGACTCAGGACTGAATACATATCACCAGAGCTTGGGAGCAGAAAAGGAACATCAGACTAGATTTGTACTGGGGACAAATACAGGTAAAACAAGCACAAGAACATAGTGTAGCAAAAACAACTCCAAAGAATGGTCAGTTTTTTCCAATACCATGTCCTACAGTGAATCAAACTGAAAGTTCATGAACCCAGCCCTATATCTGACACTCAATATTTGCCAATAGCTGATGCTAAAGGAAGGCTATAAAATCAGGGCCAGGTGTACAGAGATACTCTCATTTCTAGCCAGGATCTGCATGTCATGGACATCCTGGCCAAAAGATGGTGACTGGATAAATAAGGAGGTCAAAAGAAATGATTAGCCTTGCTGGATGCTGATGACCCCAACCAGAAAGATGAGCTCAAGCTAAAGGAAGAGTTCCATGCAATGACTTGGAAAGTAGGTGTAATGAAATAAAGAATAAATGGCTGGTGACCAAGGGGCTAAAGAAGGGAAATAAATCAAGCAAGCAAGCAAAATAAGCAGAAGAGAGTTCAATTGGCTAGATTAGCTCTCTCCTTTCGAGGAGAGTGCATTCTGCATTGGCTTCCACATGCAGAGGAGGAGAAAGCCACAGCCTGTGCTCCAGTCCAGACTGCAGAAGACTCCTGGTGCTGAGCTTACCCCAGCAAGACAGCAGTATTTCTTAGCTGTTCCTTACCCAGCAGTTTTACCTTTTTGCTCTCAGTGATCACTGGGCAGCACAGCATTATCTAACAGCTCCATGACTGCCTTTCTGCAATCACCCTCTGTCAGCCTGGTGCTATGCTCTGGGGCATGGAGAGCTCCAGAGGCCTTTTTCTCTGCCCCAGGGATGTATGAGGAGGTGACATGAGGATTTGGTATGAATTAGAATGGGAGATGATTTAGGTGTGAAACTGCAGCCATTATTTGATTTCACAAGAATTCTGAAATCTTATCTTGTGAAATTCTGCTACCCACAACAGCATAAATCCTATCTTCCCCAAAAACAGTGATTTTAAGAGATTTCTTCTCCTTCTGAGCAGGAAAACAACCTACTCCAGTTTGGGATCTCAGCTGGAGTTAGAAATATGCAGGATACCAACCCAAATCCCCCTGTAATTTAAGGGGATTCCTGCCCAAATTCCCATCCTGTCACACTACTAATTCCTGAAGTAGAAAATAATTTTCATCTGAGTATTTGAGAAATAGAGTCTCCAGGGAACAGTTACTTATAAAGCAGTATTCCTGATATTCATTGCTTGTATCACGCACATCCAAAAATTCTCAGGGTTCTGCTTCACCACTTAATATGTCAATTACCATGAATTAAAGAAAGGCATCAAGAGCTAAGAATGTAGCTGGGTAGGTCTTTACAACATGGTCTAAAAGGCATGTGGTGCTAAACAGGTGTAAAAACAAACCCAAAAAATTTCAGAGGTTATGGCTGCAATGCAAGTCGTGCATTTTCCAGTTACGCCTTGCCAAAAGACATTCTTGAGAGACTGTTGCCAAAAAGAGCTTGTTAAAGTGACATCACAGGAAAAATACTAATTTACACAACATGTGTTACATATTTTTCAGGAGCCTCAGCTGTCAAAGGATAACACTGCATAAGAATTTGTTTTTTTCCTATGTGCTGAACTCCATGTTTACAATTGCCCACCTCATTGCTGTCGTTCCTAACCCAGGCCTTGTAAAAAGGGATCCTGTAAGTACTGCATGACTCCTCTCCATCCTAACACCCAAGTAAAATCACTATGGCCATGCCAAAACCAAGAATTCCCATTCCTCAGCTAATGATAGCCATCTGGGAAAACACACAGAGAGGGTGCAGATTCTGAGAATTTCACTCAAACTTGCTCAGATCTTTCACCAAGCAATAAAAATATTTGAATCTTGTACAAGCCCCAGACTTGCTCCAGCCAGCCCATCCATACAAGTATGTGTCAGACCTCCTCTGCTCCCAGCAATAACTACCTGATTCCCAGCAGAGCCCCTGAGGTGATGGATGCTTTGGTGACTGCCTGTCCTTCTTCACAAGCACACACACTGGGGAGGGGCAGGATGGAAAGAGAGATTATTTCAATATAACACACAAAAAAAGACCTGATCTCTGCATTTTTTAACTTGGGAGGCGGTAAATCAAAACATTAGTCACCTTCACTGCTCTTAGTAGTGATACAAATTGTGCCAGCCCCTCAGCTGATAAATATGCATGACAGATCTCAGTCATCCAGCTCTGATCTTGCTCCCTAATCCATCACTCACATTGTGCCCAGTCCTCACAGCAGCCCCAGCCAATGTGAAATTAGTGCAGACGTGGTAATCTCAAGTTCCATTTTAACACTGATCAGCTTGTAGTCTAACAAGATCATTCAGTTATGATTCAACCATTTATCTGCCTCTAATTTCATGAAAGGAATTAAATATTAGCACCTGATATTGTCTGATCACGTGTGTCTCTCAGAGGTGTGCTGATTAAGTAAGTTAATTAAAGCAGAAAATCTATAGCCTAAAGAATACATCACCAGTCTCAGAGACCATCTGGAGATGAAAAAAAAAAAAATAGAAGAGCAGAAGAATGATTTAAAAATCACACATTTTGTTTCTCCTCATTGCATAGCATCATGGATAAATAGCCTGTGCAAGAGATGCAATGAAGATACACTTGATATTTGAAGATGAAAAGCTGGCAGATGATATCAGGCACCTAAGTTGAAGTAAAATCATTACCTCAGGGTTAAGAATGATACTTACTGACAGCACAAATAAATTATCTGAAACGGTTTAAACTAAAAGATGAGGGCATGGGAAGGAGTCTTGTGTTTTAAGATTTCATTAAAGCTGTATCTAGTGGCTTTTGGCCTAATCTTTACTGGATGTGAAATCTCAACACCAGTGAAGTCAATGACAAAACTCTGAGATTCCCATAGAGCCATGGAGCCACAGGAAAAGGTTCCAGCCCACTGAGCATCACCTGATGAAATCCCCAACCTCCATTGCTGAGGCACAAACAGTATAAAAGTGGCACCAGTGGTTACCTGTGGAGCCCCAAAGTGATGCAGAGGTTCATGTACCACACTCAGCTCTCAGGTCTCTGCTAAGAACACAAAGAGGAGCCTCAACAGAGTCACAGAAATGACCCAAGCACTGTGCTGTTTTTGGCTAAGTAGATGTTTAGATGAACAAAGGCCTTGTTTTTCAATTTCTTCTTCCAAACCAAATTTCATGTCTTTGACTCAGCAGTGAAAGGCTGTCTACAGACAAGGTACAAAACTTGGGGCCAGAAGATTTGGGGTCTCTTATTTTTGTCCCACCATCAAGTACAGGACGAGGGTACACTCGCTGCTTGATCTTGCCTCACATTCTAGATTTCCCTCACCAAAAAACAAAAACAAAAACAAAAACAAAACAAAACAAAAAAAAAAAAAAAAAAAAAAAATTAGAAGGAGGTGAGGTGACCTGCTTATATGTTCAAAGTCTTCTAATCTTGCTAGAAAGTGTATCCTTCCACCTTAGCAACATAATAAAATCGTAAGTTTGTGATTGGAAATAGAAAATTAACAGACAGGAGCACATTTTTAACATACAATGAAATTACAGAAAATCTCTATATGAGTACATGAAGACTTAGAGGATTTATGTTTAAAATGCTAAAAAAAAAACCAAAAAATCCCATAATATTTTTAAGCTGATGCCTATTAACAGAGCAAATGAAAGCTTCACAGCTTGGATTTTTTCTACTCCTACCCCACCCCCTGTTTTAATAAGTCCATTTGAAGATTACTGCTTCTGACTTCCTCTAGTTTGCTGCACTTATCCACTTTCTACATGCACATCTTCATGTGTGTGTGGCTCTCACCTGTAGTATATAGAGAAATACTGAAGTGTGTAGATTGAATTTCAAGCAATCATGGACACCACTCATGTAACAGCCATAAACAGAGATGAAGTTGCTGGTATTTATTCTGGAAGATAATAAATGTGTTTCCACCCCAATAGTTCCTGGGTCTTTTTCCAACCTAAAGTTTCACAGTAGTTTTTGAATGAAAATACTTTCAGTGATTCAAAATTTATGAGGATATCAACAAATCCATATAATTTTGAAAGAAGAAAGACTGATTTCATAAATAACAAGGAAAAAAGTCAGGAAGAACAAGAGAGGAAATTCCTTCCTAACACAAGACACCCCATTCTCCCTGTGACCCAGGGAGAAACGGCATGAGACAATCCAAAGCATCATTGACATGAGGAGAGTCTGTACCACATCCTTACTCACATTGCTGCTAGGAGTTAAATCCTTTGATGATCATTCTGCTTGTCTAAAATGGTAAGTCAAGTCACTTTTATAATAATCTTAATTTGCTGATTTAATTTGTATTTTCTGGTTATACAATTTTCTCTCTCTCTGTGTCTCTCTTTCTGTTGGATTTATCTGGATCTGAAACCACAGGAAGGAAAGATCTGAGTCCAGGTGGCAGTACAAGAAGTGAAGAAGCAATGGACAAGACTCAAAGATATTTAAACAAAAATAAACAGGACATGTATGAACACTCACATATACTGAAAATTTTGACTGTGTTGTCTGGAACTGCATTATTCAATAACTGCATTAATTATGCTATTGCTGGAACTGCATTTATAGGAAGATATTCCATCTATCACCTTCCCAAATGAGACTGATCCACAGTAGAAGGGTGTTCTGTGGACAGCACATTATGTTCTCCATTAAAACCTCCAGAAATATAAATAAAACTCCTGCTGCCAAATCTCTCAATATGCTCTTACACATCAGATCTGTATTTTTCGTTTTCTGTATTCCACAAGAGTAGTAACTTTAGTACTCAGTACTGATGGGAGCAAAAGGAAGCTACAACTAATGCCTGAAGGGGCAGCTCTGCCAATGAGAAACTGAGCAATTCATCAGCTCCATGGGCATCATACAAATATGCTTTTAGGTGGGGCTAAGTTTGGTCACAAATTAGTAATGTCTCAGCAATCAGAACCTCTTCCACAAAAGCTTTTAGAGATCTTACTGTATTTTTTTCTCTTTCACATTCTAGTAGAGATATCTCTTCTTTCTGCAGGTTCTTCTGTAGTCTCTTCACCTTTTATGTGGCAGTTTCAGCCTAGCTTCTGTCATTGTATGGTGTGACAGTTTATATTTTTATTGCAGTTTTATGGAGGCCATAGCAAGGGCCAGTGCTCTACTAGTAGTTCCAAGGAGCCCCGTGTGGGGTCTCATGCTATATCAGAGAGTAAGGACTCAGCATCCATTCAGGCACACAATCTCACACTCTAATCTCTGTCAATCCCATCTCATTTCCATACATCTTCTTTAGGCCTTAATGTATAAACAGTTTGCACACCCTCTTACATGGGTTCAGTAGTAGACCTGGTGTGGAAGAACCCAAAGCAGCCCCTGTTTAATTACACACAGCATGATCCTCCTGGCAGCACCAGTAACTAACTCAGCCCTTGAACATGGGGCTGAGAGGATGGAGGCTGTTTCTCCCTGTGTATAGATATAGATATATTTTAAAGATCTTGGGCTAGTTTAGCAGCCTAGCTGCTGGTGCAACATGCCCTCTGTGTCTCTGGCAGGTGTGGGAGTTTTGTATTGGGGTGGACGGTCCTCAGGGACAAACTCAGGTGCTCTGTATAAGCTGGTGTTAAAGTTGCAGTTTATTGTAAGGGCATGGGTATACAGAGTCCTGCTAAGAGCTGCCAGCTGCAGTCCAGAGTAGACAAAGAGAGAATGGGGGGAAGAGAAAGGAGTAAGAGAATAAGAGGGTGAGGGGGTGAGAGAGTAAGGTAAGAGAGGGGTGGTAGCAGTAAGAGAGTGATTGTTCTGTTTACAATACAATAAATCTTCTTCTATGTTGAATATTCTAACTTCCACTAACCAGTCTAACACAAGATACAAATTCTATAGCATTTGCATACAGCCTATAAGAATCATTACATTACCATAGTGGGTTATACTTTAAAGTCTAAAAACTACTCTTTGGACCCCAGCAGGGTCTTCTCTGACCTTTGGACCTGCTCTCCAGCAGAGGACATTGTTCCATCAAGAGGGGATTACTTTCAGCTGGCCGTCCTATTGTCTTCTAGTTATTTAGTAACTGAGGTTCAGTATCTCAAAGATGGCTTTCATTTCAATCTCACTCATGGTTTCTATATTCTCAGAATCTAAGCATTCATATTTGTAAGGTTTTCCTGGTTCACCCTTCCCAAAAGTCAGGAGCACATAGTCCCTTTCTCTCTGCATGCATTTCACAAGAGACATATGATTGTCTGTACTGCCCAAAACCCATCTCCTGGAGCAAGCAAGCCTTCTAACCAGTAAGATGCTTCTATTCAGCATTATTAGTCAGACCAAGAGAGTACAGAGGCTGGTGCCCACTAACATTAAAGTTTTTTAATCAAGGCCATGGGAGTAGCAATACTAAAAATTCTAGCTTTCTAGTGGACACTAGAGCACTACAAATGATCTCTCAAATACCCAGTGCAAGTCCAAACTTCAGATGTAAATACCTGTAAAAAGTCAGATTTAACCTGTCATTCTACCCAGTCATTATGCATCTGCACCATCTCTGGACCCTGAAGCTCTACCATTGTGGCAGTGAGAACAGACTAGTCCCAGCATAGTTGTTCCCAAAATCAGTAGAATCTCAGCATCCCAGTTCTTGCAGTGGTCAGCTGTGGTTCTCTTATTTAGCCACAGGGGCCATTTGCTGCCATGAGGCTGTTGAAGTAAAGCACACACCAGCTTTATGTAAAATGAGTTAATCCATTCCAGATTTGCTGAAATTCATGATGTGTCTCCAGAACAGCTGCTCAAGAAAGTTTGCTTACTGTACTCTCAGATCTGAGCTGCAGCAGTCTCCAAAAGGCTTCTCATCTTCCACAGTATGGAATTGTGTTTGACTCAGATGCCTTACTGAGGCTTTTCTCATTTTTCCTTTTGGTCTTCCTAAGAGATGGGAGAGATGGCAAAGTGAAGATTACATAAATATTTGGGATAGTACCTGGGCAACCATAAGTTGCTGTCAATTGCATGTTTCCAATGCATCTGAGAGACTGAAAGTTAAATAGATGGTAATATGTCATTAACCCCTAAAAACACAGGCATAGAAAAATACCAAGGAGCCACTCCCTAAATGTCCAATCAACAAGTGCAGATGCTAACAGTTGCCTATTTGTGGATTCTGTGTTACACTGTATGGACATGGCACTAATGACTTTTTGTTTTACCCAAAGTCTCCCACATTCATAGAACATTTAAGCAGCTCAGGAGTTGATATTTCTCTGTGAATATAAAGCAATTATGTCTAGAAACATTCAAGGTGCCTCTCCAAGTTTTCCTTGCAATATGCCTTTGAAAGGGTCTACTTGAAATGTAAGAAATTTAAGTATGAATTGCCCAGAAAGATTTTCCAAAATCCTTCAAAACATGGATTCTTCAAAAAAGAATTCCCCACAGAAAGACAGTACCATAATGTACCCAAAATACAATACTCTCCCTGACACCATGCTGCCACAGCTCTTTTCCTCACTGGGATTTGTCAGATTAAATGCCAGTGCTTCCTGTAGAGGCAGATGTGTCTCAGTCCAAGACAATTTACCTCACTCTGAAGCAGGTCAGCTAAACTAAATGCAGAGTGCTCATTCCTCTCCAGGGACTACATCATCCTGCCCATCTCTACCACGAAGTCAGACATGCCCTTCAGTGACTGCTGTGCAGACCAGCAGTATTGCCCATTTTCAACCATGCCCTGCTACCCTGTGTTTCTTGAAGGTGTCTAAGACCAAACAGAAGTAGCCTGATTCAGGAGACAAAAAATGAAATAACATCAAAATGCCTTTACAGATGACAGCCAAACATGTGGAAAAAGGGTATGGAAGAAGAAACAGTAATGACTTTAAGCAGGAGTTAAACATGAAGAGGCTTGGGTTAGTTATGCACATGACCTTTAAATTTAGTTGGCAGAATGAGCTATTGGCCAATAATAGGTCAGTTGTTTGGATAATTGAGCTCCTTTGCTCACCATCTCCCCTCTGAGAGCTTATGCTTGCATATACACAATTGACTGACTTCAGAATTTTCTGGCATCCCCTTGGCCCAACATCCTTTGAAGGGTTGGCAGCTCTACCTAGAAGCAGGTCACCCCAGGAAGGACCCTGGAGCAGAACCTGAGTACATCCAGAGAATTAAACCACTCATAAACATTTAAGGTCAGACATGTCTTACATTCAGACATCTGTTTTGCAGACATGTACAGCTGACCTAGTCACCCCATGCTAAAGATAGACAAAATTACATTCAGGGTACTCTCCATCTGGTTTATTTTAGGTATATCCTTTAGGATGAGGTAATTTTACTGTAATCTCCATCATCTCTATCATTATCTTTTGATTACAGGAGAGACAGATTGGGTATCTATGTTTAGTATCACAAATCCCAGTTGTATCATTAGAAAACTCCTGGAGTATTTATCTGAATTGTGAGTGGATATATCCCTGTCAGCAAAGCTATATCTGTACCTTGTCCCCAGGAAATGCTTTTGCTGCTCTATATCTTACACCTCAAACACAATGTAGGTGCACTGGGCTGTTAGATAACTCCATGCAGAATTAAACTGTCCTGGCTCAAGGCTCAATGCCCAGACCTCAGCTATTCCTGGATACAGATTTGAGAAACCTCTGCCTTGTCCTATCCTGTGCCTGGTGGCTCTTGCTCAGGTGTCATGGTAGAGGACAGGAGCCTGGAATAGCTGGAGCTCTTACATTTTTTATCAGGGATTTCATCCCTACCCTTCCCTTCTCTTCTTCTCCCTACGCTGGGAGAAGGTGGCAGCAGATTCTGTCCAAATGAAGAGCCAGTTGCACCATCTTGTGCTATTTTTTTATACTGCCTTGCCTTTGTTTTCTCTCCCTCTTTGCTGGCCCTCTGTTCTCCTCCATCAGTCAGGCTCATATCTACCATGGCTCCCTGAAAAGCTGCCTCTCTCTGGAAACACCACTCAGAAACCAAGCAGATAAAGGCCCTTGGGAATGGTGAGGCTGTTTTGCTTTTCCTCACACCCTGCATCCCACTTGCTTGCCATGGTGCATCCTGCAGGTGAGGAGCCAGTGGCCACTGCACCCTGTGCTGTGAGAGCCCCTCTGGCCCTGAGAGCTCAAAGCTGCAGCCCAGGGAGAGCTGATGCTACAGCAGCCAGGACTCAGGTATGTGCAGATGTAGCCTTAGTAAATCCTGTCCAGAATGTGTAAATCTGGGCTGGCTGCTTTGCTATAGCATAGACATGGACACACATGCTGCTAAGAATATCCCCTGTTGTTTAATTTCATATTTTACTGTCTTGTTACACAAAACCTAGGAGCCCTCTGAGAAACTGTGTACATTTTATTCTGTAAATGGTTTTAAAGTATATTAAAACATTAATCTTCTTCCAAGCCCCAGTATGCCAGGTTTCTGACTGGAACACAGTTTAGTGGATGATTCATTGCAGATACATTGTATAATGGTGTGATGTTCTGATAGCCAGTGATTTACAGCTACAATACTTAGCACAGTCTTGCTTTGGAAAATCCTTTTATTGCTTATTTGTGTAACATATGGGTACTTGGAAGTTAGGAATATTTTTGTAGAATAGTGTTCTAATAGTTAGGAGAAAAACACCATTTTTTAAGGCAGAGCAGTAATCCAACTTAAAGCTACTCCTTTAAAATGTTAAGTTTAGGATGTTTGAGAATATATTGCATTGCCTTCAAACTGAATTTTAATAAATTATAGCTGGCCTCCGTGGCAAGCTGTAATCTCTTTGAGGAGGGTTCTTGGCTGCCATGAACTGGGGAGGTTTCCAGAAGTGAAGAGGAACTAGAGGGGTAAGGTCAAACATATTTATTTCCCTTTAAACAAAGAAGTGCACAGCTGTAGTGATGGCTCCTAGAGCTGGCTTGGTTTAAAATCGATAACCCTGGCTGGCCTGTTCTCAGCAACTTATTTGAAAAGTCAGTGGGGGGCATTTCCATGGATAACAAGCACTGGAGAAGAGACATTTTATTATCATGCTGAGGGGCTTTCCCACACTTGCTTTCCACAGGGCAGGCTCTCTGGAGTTGACAAGGACTGATGTGACACACAGAGCTCCCAACCTGCCAGCCTGAGTTCCTTTACCCAGGAATGCACTGCAGGAATGGGCACACATGGGAATCTATACAACTTTACTGTGCCAAACAGAGTCAAGCCTTTTGCTCTGACTGAATTAGTGGGACACCTCTTCAGACAATTAGCAGGTTTTTTCCATATTAAATTTTGTTATTACCATTGAAAGTGGAGTTCTGGGGTTTATGTAGTTTGAGGGTTTTGTCTTGACTCACCCTGATGAGTAGCAATGGTAATTAATGGTGCAGATTTCTATCCATAAATTATAAACCAATAACCAAGGAGAGCCTTAGCAGAGAAATGACAAGCACATGTGATGAGAGGCTGCTGGATTAGCTGGGGAGAGCACTATGCCAATTACATTATTGTGCAATTGCAAGGTCCTGCCTAGGCAGATGAACCTGTGGGACTGCTTTGGCAGGACTGGAACATTAACAGTGTTTATAACATGCCAATATGCCCTGCAAAACATCATAGACACTGTTTCTATCTCTTTCTTGTAAAAGAAGAGTAAATTGTTTTATTTCTCCTCTGGGAAATGTTCCAGAATCCTTTTGAAGTGCTTTTGTTGCATACTGCAGCTGTGGTGTTTACAAGAGTTCCATAACTCTCTGCAAGATTTGCAACTAAGAAGAATGTGACTGACTGTATTCTTGTTTACCCCTTTTGCCCCTGAGTAATTATGCCACAATTTAAAGTTATTGCAGGTTACTTTTATGAGGAAGGAGAATTAGCAATAATTCTCCCTTTTTTCTTGGATGCTGTCCTGCAGATCTGTAAAGAACTTTTCTCAGTTTCTGTGACCATCAATGCAATTAAAACATGTGGCCAGGGGCAGCCTCCTTGCTCACAGATTGAGTTTCTTTCCACATTGCATTCTGCCAAAAGAGGTTCATTCTTGGACATCCTTCCAGAAGCACAAGAAAAGCTGCTTTTTTAGGTGGTTACCAGACTTTGAGGACTGGTAATTTTTTCCTGATAATTTTTTCCCGCTTCCCCTTACTATAGCCATCAACAGAACAGTGCAGGACAATGCAGGACAATGCTGTCTGTTTCCAGGCTGTCAAAAAGTGGAACATTTATTTATTCCTTTGCTCATTTGTGACATAATGAAGTTTGCTTATGTTTTAGAGGCTGGGGTAGCTGGCTGATGCCAGGGAGGTGGCACCTGAATCTGTGTGCAGACTGAGGGAAGCATCTGCCAGGCAAGGCAGCCCTTGTAGGGATGGGTGATCAGTAAGGGGAGAAGGGAGAAAAGTAAGCCACTATCTAGGAGGCTGCATAAAGTGTGGGCTGGGAAAAAAGACAATATGTATGTTTATACTGTGAAAAACAGTCCAGGAATGATACAAGAGCCTTAAAGAACATTTTCGCCCACAGAAAAAGGAGCATTTGTTTTGGTGGTGGTGGTATTGGTGGTGGATTGGATTGGGTTGGGTTGGGTTGGGTTGGGTTCAGTATACAACCCTTTTGGACACACCTTTAAGAACTGTTCAGCCACAGTATGAAAAAAAAAAAAAAAGAAGTAACAGTCTGTTCTGTCCTGTATAGCAAGAAAAAACATGAATTACCCAAAAATAAAAATCAGTTCCTCACATTAATCTTGTCAGAATCCTATATCCTAACCTATCAATAAACCTATATTTTGATGAACACCAACCTGCACTGCAAATATGGAAACAGAACTGAATACATGTTTGGGCAATTGGGAATGTTCTTCAGCAACAGAAGCTGGTGGACTGGATGAGTGAGAAGATTTTCTGATCCACAAGGGCAGTCCAGACAAATGCAGAACATGCAGTCCCCTATCTGCTGAACTGCAGAAGTGTCTCCTGAAAGAGAAAAGTGAATCCTAATGACATCTTGTACAGCCCAGGAAGTAAGCTTGGAAAACATTTGCAGAAGTTAAGGGAAAGAAGCATTCTCCTGTGGCCACAGGTGGTGACTGTCACTTTGCCATCACTGCTGTGACCTCACATTTCCAGGTAGCATGTGGTGCTCCCCAGAAGCAGTGGGTCTCTGTCAGCACAGCAATCCCTGCCCACTCCTCCTGGCCCTCCTGGGTTGTGGTGACAAGGGAGTGCAGGTGAAGGACCTCCCTGCCCTCCCTAAGAAAGAAAATGGGCACAAGACCCATCCAGGAGAGGAGCAGCATTGTCCCTCTCCAGCTGGCACTCCAGTAGTGGGCACAACGTGGTTCCCTCCACCATCTGCCCACTGCTTCCCAGAAATTTGTAGCCACAATCACAATCACAAGGCTGTGTCTGCAGCCTTGTCTGAAACATGCGTGGGATCCACTTCACCAGCCCCATTTAGCCCCACCTGTCGATTTGTAATTTCATCAAAACAGCAAAGCAGTCACCTCTCAAAGCAGCAAAGGCAGGATCCCTGGTACCCAACAAAAAGAATCTCTGCTGTCACCAAAACTTGCACTTTCCAGAGGAATTCATTCAGAGCTGGGGCTTGTTTAAACAGTAAATTACTCTGGCTTAGAAGAGACCTGGAAAAAAAACTTAGAAAAGTTTGATCAAAAGGAAGTCACCCAAATTGGAGCTTGATGTTACTCTTTTTCACAGTCCTCCCTGGACTTCTAGAACAAGTTGTTTGTTTCAGTTCTAAAAAAAACCCATCAGATTACAGTGTTTTGAAGGAAATTTTTTTATTTTGTGATACTTTTTGGTGTGTTGTTATCATAATTGTCTTCTACTTTGTGAGGGTTTTCATTTAATTTAAATTCATTTAGTTTAATTTAATTCCTTTAGTTAATCTCATTTATAAAGGTTTAAAATCCTTCTCACTGACAGGTGCTGGAAAAAAGGCCCAAAAAGCAGAAAGAGCTGAGAATTTTTGTTCCCCTTTGCTTCCTCATAGCCTAGCAGTAACATCTGTCTTTGCCTACTTAAATGCAAGATGCTGGCCAAGTGTGTGACTTTCTCTCATTTGTCTGACAGGTGAGCTGCAAAGTGCTGCAGTTCTTTCATCAGTACATGCTGGGCTGCAATTACTTCTGGATGCTGTGTGAGGGGATTTACCTGCACACGCTGATCGTGGTGGCAGTGTTTGCTGAGGAGCAGCGCTTGCACTGGTATTACCTCCTGGGCTGGGGTATGTATGGCACCATCTGTAGCAAGATTGCCAGTACATTCCATTTTTTAGTTCTTCTAGCGCTTATGGACCACTCATGATCTAGTTTATATCATTAGATCACAGCTTAAGACTGAGTTCTTGGACCCTAAGTTTGAGTGTGTGTAATTACATGGGCTTAGGAACTTACAAAAAGCAGCACGAAAATCAGTTTTTTATTTGCTGCAGCTTGGGATTTACAGAAAGAAAAGCTTAAGCTCCGTTAAGAAAAGCTATGGGAGAAAATAAATTTCTGTTCAACTGTATCTTTTTTCTGAAAACAAAAAATTGTTTATTTTTGTCACGTATATGCAAAAACATGAATGTGTGACAGAACTTTAAAGTATAATTTTCCTGGAATCAAGAGGAAAGATCACTATCTGTGTCTCATAAATTGAAGCAAAGACAGCATACAAAAAGAGGAACCAGAATTTCTCTGGAAGGGAATCCATTATCAGATATATTTTGGCATATGTTGTTTTAAAGGAAAAAAATTCATTTTACCTACTAAGCAGATAGTGGCTTTGCTGACAGGATTGGTTTTGTCCAACAGCATGTGATCACATACATATTTCCAAAGAAACTGTGACTAGGTCTGGTTCTTCATCTCCAAATATGCATTCTCTTCTGTTTTCACTAAGGGACCTTACCTTTGTAATGGGCTAGCAGAAGATATTTTCCTTTGGACTATCTGGTCCAATAAAAGACCTTATAAATGTAATCAGTATATAACAATGAAGAATCTTTTACATTTAAATCACTATTTTGAACCCAGTCCACATCAGTGTTGACAGAAAATCAATATAAGTAGCTTTTTTTCCAATTTGGCAGCCATGAATCTCTGGCCTTATTCCAATTTCTGGTAAGGCAGTTCCCCTATCTTGAAACCACTGGTGCAGCAAAGCAGCAAATAATGGACTTTATCCATTGTCCCACTGCAGACAGGGATGTTCCTGCAATCCCTGTCTGGAGCAGATACAATTTATTCTATATTTGCCATCCTCTTCAGCAAAGTTTACTTTTTCAAGATTATTTCATTTACAGCAGGAAAACAGAAAAATAGACTTATTGATTAAACCACTAAAAATTAGGGATTTTAGATTAGATTAATGGATAATTAGATAACTAAGTAATTAGAGGAAAATGACCCAGTTCTATATGCTCTGAAGAAATTTAAAACACTATCTTCAAACACAAGTTAGGCATCCAATATTTTATCCTAAATAGGCAGTAACAGCAAAGTTATCCCCTATCTGGACTTTCATTTTAAAGTCCAGTCATTTACTTTCCTCTTATGATACAAGGCTTAGTGCTCTCTGGATGCCTACATTTGATACCTACATTAGAAAATTTACATTATTTTCTAGTTTATATAGTTTTTAGTGCCAGGTAGCAGTCTCCAGGCATATAATAATTTGTCTTTGGTTGTTTTTGTTTGTTTATTGGGTTTTTCTTCATGAGAACTCCTTTTTTTCTTATGAGAATGGCATCTTTTCTAAGAAGAGAGGCACTTGTAATGTTTTTGGAATTAAAAGTACGGGAAAGGTTATCAGCTCTTAAATGAAAACAACCTTCTTGAAGAACTCTAAATAAAGTTAGAGTTTCTGGACTTTGCCAATCCAAATAGCTGAGTCCTCTTGGAACAAGCAGCCGTACTATCACAAAAAGCCTCATAGCTCAGAATATCTGAATATAAAAAGTCTCATAGGTCTGTGAAACAGCTACCCAATGTGATGAGTCATTTTAAACATTTGCTTTCAGACAAAGCTTTTTCATGTCTTGCAGAACAAGGCTTCCCAAAATAGTGTCACTCCATATCCAATTATGCAAGAGGAATATGGTCACAGACTTTTTTTTTTTTTTTTTTTTTTCTGGAGACATTCAATTTAGGCAGTGCAATTTAATGCACCTATGACATCCAGACTGCAAAGCTAGCAAGCCAGCTGTAGTAGTGCTGCACCAGCAGCATGATGGGGAATTCAGTGAAGTTACCTGATAAGACACACATCAGTATCTGCAGAGCTGCCCAAAAAATAGAGGGTAGTGGCTGTGGTAATAGGGTGCTGATATCTTGAAAAGGAAAAAGTTATTCAAAATGGACATAACTCTTGACAATGGCATCTGCAGCCTTTTTTATGAAATTATATTAATACTTCCACCAAAAAAAAAAGAATTATTAGCACCTCCTAACTAAAGTAGAAATATTAATAATAGCAAAACAGCTTGATTACAACAATCTGGTGACCCCTTAAGTTTGCATGTGTCATTGTAATTCCACTGATTCCAGGAGAAGTAGTGACACAGTCAAATTTTAAACATACACCTATGTTAGTCAGTGGACAGAGATACATTTCTCCAAAGGGCAATACAGAAGAACCAGAGCAGGCTGTGCTCTGAATTACAATTCAAGAGATCAAGGTAAATGTCCAAGATGAAGTTGCTCGTTATTTATTGCTATTGCTAGTTCCTATGCAAGAAGATCTGGCCTACTTTATTTGGAAAAACCACTAATGACATTTGTAAAATAGATTTATAAGAAAAATAAAAATCTGAGCAAATATTAAAAAATCTACCAAAGGTTTGAGGTGATGGAATGGAATCTGACATGGGCAGATGTTTCAAGGCTGATGCCACCAGTTGACCCCTTCTCTGGGAACTGCTGCTGGGCTTGTCATTTCTTATTTGTTATTGTTTCACTGGGTCAGGAAATCACTGTTATGCAGGACAAGAAAACAGCATCAGCTGTGTGCAACAGTACAGTTCACTCTGCTGCTTCAGGCAGCTCCACATGAAAGTGAAAAGGGAGTAATTTATTGGACAGTGCTGAAACTGAGTAACTGAGTGCCTTCCAAATTGTGCTGGGAACACTGACCTAATAGCCAGTTTGTGCTGTAAAGGACCTGACGTGACCTAAAGGGATTTGTCTCCCCCTGGGGTGGCTGGGGACCTTCTCTGCATTATTCACTGCTCACCATGTGTGGGTGAGACATGTAACCATGACCCCACAGTCTTTGATGCTCCACCTCTCCATAAATCTCTGCTTTTTGGCCCTTTACAAGAGAAACGTTTAGCCCTAGAAGAGCCCATCCATCCTGCAGCTGGAAATCTGAGCTTTAGAGGGTCATGAGCTTCTTAGCCTGTAACCAGCTAATGAAGACTTTCCACTGCATTCTTGAGATTTGCTTTTGAGTTTGTTGAGCCAAATATGCTAGGCTAATGCATTTAGCAGAAGAAAAAAGCTCTTTTTACATCTTGTGACATGTTCTACTTGCAATACTCCAGGCCACAGTTTTCAGCTGAAGAAGTTTTGCTATTACAGAAAGGCCCCTTTAAAATTGCATTTCAATCTGTCAATAAAACTAGCTCAGACTTGCTCCATTTCCCAATCAAAATTATTTTCTCAAGCTGTCAATCCCATGAGCACACCCTGAGGTCATAAGCTCCTTTCTTTTTATTCTGAGGTTTTTTTTGTTTTGCTGTTCGTCATCCCCCAAAAAGTGGATTCTGCAGTCAGAGGCCATGGCATCATTTTCTAAAAACATATAAAGGAGAGGCAATGCAGTTTGATCTCTCACAGGTGCATTGTCATCCCAAGGTAAATTGCAATAAAAGCTCTATTTTTTTTTTATTTTTTTTTTTGGCAGTAGAGTAAACATGAGAGTGTCTTATTTATGTATCTTTGGACCTTATTCTCACCCCCCACAATATAGCAAAGGATCCTCCATCTCTTCTAAATATTTTTATGAAACCACTAACATGTGATTAAAAAACAGGAGCTATGTTCTTTTAATCCCTCTGTAATTAATCATGGTGTCAAAGGGATATTTTCACACATTTTCATTTATAATTATAGAAAATCCTCAGCTGAGTGGAAAGGTCTGTGGTTCACAGGGAGCAGGCAGCAGTAGCACCAAAGGCATGCACCAAGCTCTCTGCACAGGACAGACAAGGCAGCAGATCATGTCCAGCTGTCTGTGTGTGCAAGGCTGTGCAAACTGGGATCACCCTGCACTGCAGGCTCCCCAGCTCCAGGTTTCCAGCCTTTTGGAGGGGGATATTGACATTTAAGCAAGATGAAAGGAAATGAAAAGGAGTGGACCAGACTGTCACTCTCAGTGAAATAAGAACTTGAGCTTTCTGCTTTGTTAAGTGTGCTGTGTTGTAAATTTGCTGTAAATTTGTGTAAATTTGTGTGAAATTGTGTATAAAATTGTGTAAATTTGTGTAAATTTGCTCCATCAGCTCCCCATCAAAGCCTCCTTTGAGGTGTCACAAATAAGTCAGGATATGTGGATTTATGGGATTCACAGCTCTTCTCCCTGTTGAGATAAAGCTGCATGGAGTGGGCTTGGCTGCACAGATGCTGAGAACCTACAGAAGATATCACAAAAACTTCCTGGCTCTGAACACTTTCTCATGCCATTGGCTCCAAAAGAGAAACTCTCCACTCTGTTTCTTATTGCTCCATAATCTGGCATGCAAGTCAATGTGCCTCTCTATTGCTCAACAGTTATTTACATGATTTTAACAAGTGTCCCTGCTTTCCTGAGGCAGGACTCCTCTGAGAACAGAATGATCCCTACATCCTTCCCACACTGCCTGCTCACACCCTTCCCTGAAAAAGCCACAGCAGTGCAGGGGAGCCTTGGCTGCAGCTTTGAGATACCCCAGGAGAGCATGGTCTGTGGGTTTTGCTTCTCCTTTTGGCCTGCCGTGGATGTTAGTCCCTTTTGCATCTCACCATTGAGGTGATGCCTGGATCTGGGTGTGACAGAATAAGTTCCTTCCTGAAAGATGTGATTTCCCATCTATACTTTTGTGGACAAGAGACTTATTAGTGTGTGACACATATGAAATTCAAGCTAAACAAATACCAAAACTAATCTGTAACTTCAATCATTTCAGGGTTCCCTTTAGTGCCAGCATCCATTCATGCAGTTGCAAGAGCCAGATACTTCAATGACAAGTGAGTAGTTTTTGAAGGAACTCAGCATTATTTAACTGTGCAGCAAATTTTATTCAAGTTAATAACAAATGTTAATGCTATATTTCTCCTTCAGCTGCTGGATGAGTGTTGACACACACTTGCTTTATATTGTTCATGGACCTGTAATGGCAGCTTTGTTGGTAAGAATATTGTTTGTTATTGTTTGAATATTATACAATTATTATTGTATAATTATTTTAGAAATGTTGCTAACCTGAACAAAGTAGAAGCTTCTGTTACTATAAGTATTTTGGTCAAAACTCAGAAGTAGCTAGAGGTTTTCTGTACTCAGTGTTACAAAGGACAGGCTCACAACACTGTTTTCCAGTGGGACTTGAGACAAACACACTGCATTTATGTGACATCAGTCATTTAACTATGCCTTGGCTGAGCATGGGCTTTGCTGGTCACTGAGCTGGTATGGTCCAAAAGCAGGGAGCTAAAAGAGGCCAGGGAAAGAACTGGACTGGGCTGAGTAGAACAAGATTCAAAGTGCACCTTGGCAATGTGCATACACACAATGTCTGGTATGTCAGCCATGCAGCTGGGCATGATAACCCTGACCTTCCTGACAGGTGCAGAAAGGGTTTTATTCAACCCAAGCCCCAGGCTCATGTAATTGTGTGACCCAAGATGAGCTTCCGTCTCTTTCCTCTTACTTGCATGGACATATCTGCAATAATTGCCTCAGAGATCAAATAATACCACAGTGAGTACTGGGAACACCTTTGAATAAACGCCTTTCCATAAAACAGCTGAAAACAGAAAAGATCTTTCTGCCCTTTCTGGAGAGCAGTCTTTAACAGCCATGTGAAATAGCCCATCCTTCTCTGCATTATAGGTAGTCTGTTGGTCCCATAGAATCACATTTATTGTGGATTTATTGGTTTGATCTTGACTGTATCTGCTATTGCAGTGCCAATTACCATCTGAGAGAATCCATTTAACCTTTCTTTTTATCATTGTGATCCCCATCTGTACATCTTGGCCACAAAGAAAAAAACTAGAGACTATTATGGGAAAAGATCGATCTTTAGCTGTTTTCAAAATAAGACATAATTTCTGTATTGTGCTAATGTAATTTCCAGTCTTATTTTTCTTATGAAGATGTCAATGCCTACAGTATGTCCTGCTTGATTTGCTGCAAAAAATCCCATAGTGGCAGACTGATTCAGAAGAGTAGAGGGTTTTTAACTTTGTAGTCATTCTTTGACTTTTCACAGTTACTTTCAGAAAATCTGAAAGAGAAGGTTAAGCAGAGTGAGTGAAGTCAGAATAGGATGGTGAATAAGGTTTAGATTTAATGTTGAATGGGACCTCAGAAGTAATTTATTATTCCTCTTTTCTAGTACAGCACAAATGTAAAACAGTTGAAAGGCCTCCCAGCATAGTTTAGAAGTGATGAAATGTTTTACCAGAGCTTGCTGATTCACTGTTCTGAAAAAAATCAACTGAAAATTCTGGTATATAGATGTGGTTAGAGCTCTTGAAATATCTATGGAAATTATACAACTTACATAATTATTTCAAGTGCCTGATTTTACTGTAGCAGAGTGGAAAAGAGTGATCTGGGTACACTGGAGACCAAGAGGGTCTGTGATGCCAGGGATGTCCACAGGGCAACCACTGAGCTCATTGTCAGCCTGGGTCTGCCCTCCCTCTTCCTTCTCAGCTCATCCCACAGGGAGCTGTCTGTGAAGCCAGGGTCAAGGGCAGGTTACTCTATGCTGAGATCAGAATTCCAGAAATAACTGAGGAGAGGAGATGCTGAACTACTTGGTATCCCTGATCATAAGGGTCAGGGGCTGGTGTCTGGCATTTCTGCCCTGAGACAGCAACTGTTCCCTGTGGGTAGAGTACCAGGGGGTCCCTGCAGTCTGGTGGAGGCGAGGGATGGCCTAGGATTTCCTCAGGAGCAGCCTTACACCCCAGCTCACACACAAGCCTGGAGCATAGTCCGTGGAGCACACCCCTTAGGGAAATTGTGTGCTCCCATAGGTCCCATGTGCCCAGGGACATGCTGGAGTTTGTCTCACCTGGCAAGGCATCTTGGCAACTCTCAGACTCAGGACAGAGACATGGTTATTTCTAGGGGACAATTCATCCACCCCATTTAAACTTCCAATATAAAAATAATATTTAGTGTTCCCTGGAAACCTTGAATTTGCCCACATCAGTGTCAAAACATCCAGTGCATCCTAGAACTGACCCCTGCCTGCCTGAAGCATCCATGCAGGCTCCAAAGTATGTAGAGCTGCTTAACAGATCTTTCCTGAAAATATTCAAGATATTTTCCAAGACCTGACTGCCAAGGAGCTGCCCATGATGAGATACAATAAAGCTAGAAAATTACACTTTACTGCCATTTATGTACATTTATGTGTATTTTTATTTTGATTGTCTGTTTAATTTTAATGCTTTCACCTACAATAGCTTTGTTTTTGCAGGTCAATTTTTTCTTTTTGCTTAACATTGTCCGAGTTTTGGTGACAAAGCTGAGAGATACCCACCGTGCTGAGTCCAACATGTATATGAAAGCTGTCAGAGCCACTTTAATCCTGGTGCCCTTACTAGGAATTCAGTTTGTTATTATTCCCTGGAGACCAGAAAACCGACTTGCTGGAGAAATATATGATTACATCATGCATATACTCATGCATTACCAGGTATGTAGCAGCTTCAGTGTAGTTGAATTGTTTGATGTTAAGCTAATTTGCTCAAAGGTACTGTTGTTAGGGGTTTTCCCCTGAAGCTGAAAATAACTGGGTTTTCAGTTCTCTTCCAACCATTTCGTAGTATTGGATTATCTGCTCTTAAACAAACCACTGTGTGAAGAACAGAGACAAGATAGGGGAAACAATGTAATAAGTCACCAAAATTATCAGTTTACACTATTTCTAAACTATGAAGAGAAAACTGATTTCACAGAGGGCTTTTATGTTCCAGCACAACTTCTGTTGAAGTGCTCAAATTGACTGGAACTAGTGCTGTGACCTTAATACAAAAATAAGCAGTATTTCCAAACTGTTGTTCAAAGGGAATGCCAACACACAAAATAAAAACAGAGACAACTAAGCTGCATTTGGGAGTTAGAATTCCATTATTAGGCATATTCCATTATCAGGCTGATATTTTGATTTCAAAAATGCTCTGAAAATACATCATTCAGTAAGTCTAGTTTATTTACTTTTGAAAACAAAACAAGCCAAACCAAAATGATTTCAAATGCTGACTTATCTGGTTGACTGACTAGAATATATCTAGTCCTATATTGATTAGGAAAGGCAGTTTTTCACTGCATGTGTGAGCAGTGGTCAACCCAATGAATATGGTGACCTACTTCTTGTTTCCATTCATATGGAAGGTAAGTGAAGAAATTATTTTAATGCTTTAATAAGAAGATAGTTTAAAAAATCAGTAGTGCTTTTTCCTTAAATGAGATTATAAATAAGGTTACCAAAATCTATGCATCCTGTCAGATTATATATCCTGCTTATCATCCTTATCCATTCAAAACTGTGGGTGTTCCTGCTGCTGCATGAGTAGAATAACTGAAGTTATAGGTCTGCTTTTGAAGTCTATGACATCTTATATTACAGTTCTGCTTAAAAGGAATGACAGCCTTGTTTCTTCTATTGTTGCCTGCATTGTTACTTTCCCATTTAGAAAATCTATAAAGGAATATCTCCAAATTAATTTTTTGCTGACAAGTTATTTGATTACAGTTCTAACAAATTAGGATAAGACAGAGTGTTAAAATAATCACTTTACTATTAAAATATCTTATAAGTCTCATGCAGTTGTTGGAGAATTGCAAAACCAATTATAATTGTCTTAATTAAAATTCTAATTGTGATCACTATGCAATAGAAAGTCACCAAACTGAGGTTAGAATGGAGGCTGCAGTGATGAAGGGGGTTGGGTGAGGGAGGAGTCCAGGGAAGGAAAGTTTCATCCCTGATGGGTTCCTTCTGCTCACACAGAACTCTTGACACCTCTGCAGTATAATCTCAGTGTGCTTCCTGCTGGAATTTGGCCTTTTGGAAGGGCTGTGCAGTTGTCCTGCTGGCTGCAGCCAACTGCTTTTCCACTTAGGCTGGATTTTTAACTGTAACCTAAAATAAACATTCTTAATCATTTCCCTACATTTCTCATATGCATATTTAAGATCGACCACTGGCTGTATAATCACTCCTCTGGTGCTCATTTTCTTCTAGGGCTGGTTCTGCAATTAGCAGATCCTGTATGAGCTGGTGTGATGGCTGTGTTTCCCCACTGGCCATTGCCCTCCCATGACCCACAGCACAGCCAGCCTGTGCAGACACCAGCAACAGCCTCTGGGGTTTTGCAGCTCATCATGTCAGTTGTGCACAAGCAGGCATCCTGGGGAAAATCAGCAATCTTTTTTTGGTGCAAAATGTTATACATTCTTCATTTCTGCACTGGTTGAATGAGAAAATTGTATGGCTTTTCTCAAACAGAAAGAGAGACAGGTTTTCACAGCACACGACTTCTTTAAGTGAACATGAAGGATTGATGTGTTAGTTATATAATTCATGTACACAGAAGTGGTGCAAACATGCACTGCAGTTTATTGTAAAACTCAGAGGATTGAAAATAAGAAAGAATTTGTTCACCAAAAACCTCCATGTAATGGTATTTCTTTCAGAGAGTGTTTTTTCTGTTAAGAAACAACACACCAGTATTTTAGTTTAGCTTAGTTTGGTTTAGTTTAGTTTATTTATCAACAAGCTAGGTTTCCTTTTCTGAAGTCACTTCTGAATAACAGCAGGTCTGGTTTTGATCTGTCCCACTCTTTTTTGATGGTATCATCAATGATCACCATTTTAAGCAGAAGTAGTTTTTCAAATATGGTTGTATGAACAATTCACAAACACTGAATGTCTACTGCATGTGTCTTTCACACAATAGACCAGATTCTTCTTAACAGATCTGAAGAACAGGGATATAAATGTTTAAAAAATGGCAGGCTGGATGTTGTGCTGCAAGTGGGAATGCATATACATTTCCAGCTAGCCAACTTCTCATTAATCCTCTGAAGGTGGAGGTTCATATCTTTTCTCACCATCACAAGTATCAGCTCTTTTGTCTCCAGAATGTTGAAATTAAAAAACACCAAGCAAGAGAAAGACATTTCAACCATTACATTGTGGTGTAAGCCCAGCTGGTGATTCAGCCCCACAGAGACACTCACTCCCTCCCTGCACTGGAGTGGAGGAGACAGCTGGAAGGGTAAAAGTAAAAATGCAGGGGTTGAGATAAAGCCAGTTTAGTAGATAAAGCAAAAGCCACATATGCAAGCAAAGCAAAATAATTCATTCTCACCATCTCATGGCCAGGCAGCTGTTCAGCCATCCTCAGGGAAGAAGGGCTCCATCACACGTAAAAATTACCTGGGATGAAAAACAACCAGTGCTCCAAACATCCTCCTTTTTCTTCTTCTCCCACTTTTCATGCTGATCATGATGCCATATGATCTGGGATATTCCTTGGATCAGCTGGGTTGAGCTGTCCTGATGTGTCCCCTCCCACCTCCTTGTGCACTCCCAGCCCACTCAAGGTGGTGTGAGATGAAAAGCAGCAAACTTTTGACTTTTGGATTTCCTGATCAGCCATAGCTAAAACATCCCTGCATTATCCAGCCCACATCCACAGCAGAACCCTTTACTAGCTACTATGAACTAAATTAACTCTACCCTACACAAAACCAGCACACCTCAGTTGGAATGAGCACACCTCTGGCATGAGAACATCTGCCAAAAGCCTGAAAACCCCATCACACTGCCCAGTGAAGAAAAATGGTACACCTGGGCAAAGGTGTAGGAGTGCAGCAGCAGCAGCCCTGGGTCCTGCATGGAGCTGCATTCAGGTCTCCATTCCAAGGCAGAGCAAGAGAGATGTGGCTCTGCTGGAGCTGGGGCTGGAGCTGGTCCTTCCTTCATCCTTGGAACCACTGAAAATGTTTTGAGAAGTCGCAGGCTGTAAAGAGATTGGGGTGCTGTGTTTCTGTCAGAGGTTCTGCTGCTGAGGACCACTACCCCAGCTTCTGATTTCTGACATTTGTCCATAGAAAATGCCTCACAAGAAGAAAGGAAGAGTAGAAAATCAACTGCATGATGCATCAATTAGCCCCACATACAGACACAGTCCTCCCAGAGCTCTCAAGCCAGCCCAGGGATGAATAAGCCTCAGCTTTCCAGCTCCCTACACCAACTTCCATTCTATTCCACTCTATCCCCAGCACAGGCAGGTTTTTAGAGGCAGTCAGGCTACATAAAAGGGCACTGTCACTGTGCCAAAGAAGAGAGAGCCATGGAGGTTTGTGAGGGAGGGGTGGAGGAGCAGCAATACAGGAATACAGTAGCCAAAGCTACTCTTCTCAATGCCTTGGTGACTGAGGCTCTAAATGTATACTCCCAATGAGAAATTAAAATGCTATTCAGCATAAGTGCCTTGGTTTTTATTGGCAAATGAAAAGGGTTTATTCTGCTGAACAGAGAATAATCACTGTCTCCTTCTCCACAAGTGAGATCCCTCGTGTGCCACACTGCAGGCAGCACCCCCAGGACTGCAGCCCCACCCTGCCAGGCAGGAGGATGCAGCTCAGAGGTGCCTGGTCTGGTACAAAGATATTTTGAATGTTTTAGGCCTGGGTTTGGACAGCATAAATATGCATAATTTCAGCTTTCTATGCAGCTTTATACAGAACAAAATTAACCCATTTAAAAGTAGCCTGTTAAAAATAGTGAGAAATTTCAATGTATTTTAGAAGGTATTCATTCCATCTGTTTCTCAGTTTAAAAGGAAATAAATATCCTCTGTAATGCCAAACCAGGCAGAAATATTTTCTCCTTCTGTTCAAACTTAAGGTTATAGGACTGCTTTTGACAACATAAGCGTATTTTCTTTATTTTCTATTCTTTTTTTCTCTTTGAATTATTAGTAGTTTAATAGCTTTTTAATATTTTGAGCCAATTAAGGTTAGGGAAAATGGCTTTTGTAAGCTGGATATAATAAACTGGCACTTTTATATGAAAATTTCATGCAAAAAAATGACAGTAATGAAACCCCCACAGAGAGCAGGAGAAGCAAAGCAAGAGCTTTGGATGCCTCTATCATTTTGCAGCAGTTGGGCTGCTGTCTTCAGCCCTCTCAGGATAATCTCCCAACCTCAGTGGCAGCAGGAGCTGCACAGACACGTTCTTTGCTTGGCTGATTTTTTTCCTTGGAACATAAATTATCAATTCATAATGCAGTAATTTACCTCAGAGTGTGCTGTGAATGAAGTTGGTGAGAAATGCACTGCTGTTTTTCTCAAAGCTTTTTATCCTTGCCAAAATGAGAGAGGTGGGAATGGGATGTACTTCTACTAGCAACCTCAGCCATGATTTTCTTTTTTTTTTTTTGCTGTCCATTCAGCTCCAGAAGTGAGAAGTGAATAGACATGGAACAAAGTCCACGTAGAGAATCAAAAACTCATTTTTATATTATGACCACCCATTAATTATCTTCTACCATCAATAATGTATATATAACCACACTAAAATCTTAACAGCAACACAGTGTATAGTTGATTAGGGCAGAAGCTAGGGCCTGGACATGGTCAGGAACAGCAGAAATAAATATAGCTATATATGGGGTTTTTTTTTTGTTTAATGGAGACATAAACTAGAGTAAAAAAATAAAAAGAGGTATGGGAAACCTATGTAAATTTGCAGAATCTGCATATCTGTTTATTTTTATCCTGTGCAAATTACTTGAACTTCTCTCCAAGGCACTTATGTCTTCTAGGAGAGTGAGATACAAATTAAATACCCATCAAGTAAAGAATTTACTTAGGCCAGTAGAGTCACTTAAACACTGGAAAAACCTCACTACAGAGTTAATAAGGTATGTGAAGGTCTGAGAGCTGCTGTCTCTGAGAATCCCTATGGCATGGTTCAGCTAAAAGCCACATTCATTTGTTCTTCACACAGTTTCAGAAATAAAGAATTTCAGAAGAACTCATTAAAGGCCCTCATCTTAAAATAAATATATTCTTCATTTCTGCTTTCAACACCACAGCCAACGTTATCTTGCTGGGAGCAGACAATATATCACAGGTTAGTTTAACAACTCCACACAGTGGCAGAGAAATATAATTGACTAAGACATCTCGTCCTCAGCAAGAATTGTATCCTGAGCAAAAACCAGTAGCAGTTAGAATTTGGAAGATATATGTCAAAGAGATATGAGAAATAGCCCATGGACCTTAAATTAAATAATTAACCTACATGTAGTCTGTCACATGTTTTAATAGATCCCCTGTAGAATTATGGTCATCCCAAGCCCTCCTGGCTCCAGACAGACAAAGCTGGTGTCTGCTACTGATATCTCTGTAGCTTTACAGCTGAAGATAACAACAGTCCTCTGAACAATGGGCAAAACTTTATGTATGAAGAGACAGAAATAGAAATAGAAATAGAAATAGAAATAGAAATAGAAATAGAAATAGAAATAGAAATAGAAATAGAAATAGAAATAGAAATAGAAATAGAAATAGAAATAGAAATAACAAAAAGATAGGTGGCAGAGTCCAGAGGGCCATGGCAGGTGGAAGAAGAGCAATGGGATATGCATGGAACAGACTAGAGAAAACAATTTCTTCAGCCAGAACATGTACAACGTGCGTGGTCTCGAAATGACAAGAAGCCAGGTGTACTTTCTCACTCTAAACTAGAAGAGAAACTGAAAGGGATATGAGGCATCACTCCACCTTCCTCTTTAGCTTTTCTGTCAGAAGTTGGCAGTAGAAAACAGTTAAGGGAACAAAACTCTTGAATAACAGAAAAGTGGAGCAATTGCAGGATGTGACAGAACTGAAATGGAAAATGGCTTCACTTCAGTAGTTCAGGTTCAATTTCTGAACTGAGGTTCCTACAGTCCCCCTAAACACTCTCACTGAAGAGTAAACTTGAAAAAAAATTCTCTGCTTCTTTCTATCCCCCTGCTTCTTTCTCTCCCCCTGCTGTCTTCTGATTTTCCATGCCTCGTGTAGACTGTCCATTGAGCATCCCTGCTCCCAGAGGAGACCAAGATCCATCTGGTTTGCCACTATGGCTGACTGCTGTTAGTGAAACCTCATTTAGCACAACAGCAGACCCTGCTTCAAGGGTGCACAGTGCAGTGCAAGAGCAGAGGTTTTGCCCAGCTGGGCACATTTCTGCAGCACAGCTCAAACAGCATTGGTACAGGCTGCAAGGAACTGGCACCTTTTCTACCCTTGCAAAAATTTTGATTTAGGAGCATCTGGTCTGGCAAAGTCCTGCTTTAGAGTTGTAAGGTTTTGTTAGAATTTGTGGAGCTTCTCAGCCCAAAGTTTATGGACAAGCTATTGTGTATTCCTGACTGCATGCTGAGATTGGAGTATTTTGAGAATACTCACTGCTTTGCCAAAATATGAAAAGAAACTTTTTTTCTTACTATGACTACCCTTCATCCTCCTCCTACATGCTGTTTCATGTTGATATTTGAATTTATGTCAAATAACAAATTCTGCACCAGAGAAAATCTGTTAGAGAAAAATAATTGTCAATATTGAAGTGGTCAGCACTTGTCCAAACCAGCCTGTGTATCTCTATATAAACATTTTGTAAAAAATTATTGCTTATTCTGTTTGTGGTGCAAAATATGCATCTGAGAGTTCAAGACATTTTGCAAAGCATTATCTGCAGTTCAACTGGTAATCATTTAAATGAAGGTTTTATAGAAAAGATACAGCTGTAAAGCTCTTCAAAGCAGCCCTTGGGAGCACGAGCTGCATTGCAGTTTTCCCCTCAATTTCACAAACTGTCATACATTTAGTTTATAATAATTGCTTTAAGTAATTTCAAATGAAGGCATTTGGCTCCCAGTGATCCTATGAAATGCTTTTTTAATAAGAGTGAGTTAATTTAGGACATGGACCAGTGTAACTACATAATCCTGAATGGCAGGCTCTGTGCAAGGATTTTCTCTCTTAATAATTTCATACTTTCCCATCTCATATTCCTGCCTTGGCCCTGTTTAATCCTATAGCAGTAGTGAAAAGCTATCTGAACAACTGTGGTGATGGTGAAATTAAATTAAAGCCTTCTACAGCCAAGCTATGATGTGCAGTGAGTGGCTTTTTTTTTCTGCCTCCCTACCTTCCAACTCACATGTTATGATGGATTTTTCCCTCTTTCTGGCATTTACACCTCTTCTCATATCCTCTCCATCCATTGTGGTGCCCAACATAGCAGTTCACTTATCCTGACATACAGTTCAATTTAAAGCCTTCCTGGGACAGCTGGATTCTCTGTTTCTGACACTTTTGACTTTTGACTGGATAGCTACACTCTGATTAATGAGTGGAAACATATAGGACAAAATTCCTCCACCATCTCTTCAGCAAAATCAGTGGCAGTGTGGCTCTCCTCTGTAAGCAAAATATATACCTACCTTTTATTTTTCTTTTCTGCTTCTCTTAAATATAAATAACTTCATAGCTGTAACAGATAATCAATAAATTCTAGTAATACAGAGGGGGAAATGGTAAAACATTATGAAAAGACAAAAAATCCATTTAATAGCATACCAGTGAAAGATAGGGAGTGTCTGTGATGCAGAGGAAGTGGATTAATGTTTTTATCTTGTATCCATTAGGTCCAAATTTCCAAAATATGATGAAGTCTGTATATTCTGATCCCTAAACTCTTTTCTTTTCCTTCTCTTAGGGTTTACTTGTAGCTACAATATTCTGCTTCTTCAATGGCGAGGTAAGTACACAAAAAGCAGAAAATGAGCAGAACTTGTAAAATAGTCATCTTGCTATTCATTAATGCAGATGTGAAGCATATTACAGTACAAACTTTGAAACCACACCAGGTTGTTTTTGCTCTCTACACACAAGCAGTGGTGTGCATTTCTGACAGCTCTGTGCAGAGTGTGGATGGAATATCTCAGAGCAGATTAATCAGGTGTGTTACCATTGCAAGGCAGATGGCACCTGATGAGGTACAGGCACAACACTCTTGCCCTACTATCTGCAAGTTTGAGATGGAGGTCTAAGTAAAGGAGGAAAATGCTTTATTCTCTTTCCTGGCCCAGAACAGCAGGAAGGACCACAATACTCACTCAGAAGCAGAGAAGTTATTCAGGGATCTGCCTGAAGAATGCTGTGGGGAGCCCAGGCCAGAGCCATGGCAAATCCATCTCTGTCAGAGGTGGAGGAGTGCAATTACTTGTGCTCCTTTGAGAATTAGCACTGCCTTTTTACAGCCAATGTTTCATGCACAGCAATTGAGAAATAAAAACTGTGGAGGCAAAGATCTCTCCCATTCTCTTACAGCTGGATCATATATATATATATACACCTACAGTGGGTTTTAAATCCACTTTACCTTCTTTTTTTTTAAACAAAAAATAGCAGATTAAAATATGTCAAGAGTCATTTAAATTCCACAAGCAAGCAATTTTCCAAAGATGCTTGGCAGAAAAAAGCTTTTTCAACACATCAAGAGCATTCAGCTGTAGCAAAATAAAACACCATGATTCTTAGCAAAGCTAGGAAGTCTCTTAAAAAGTTCATTTTCAACCCAGAGCTGATGAATTAGATACAGAGCAAACTTTGTGATGCTAACACTCAGTAAGTCAACACAGAGAGATATTTGTGCTCTTGTTTATCCCTGTATATTATTAGAAACCAGCAAATTCCATATAATGGCATGACCACACTGATATTTTGATAGAGACTGGAAGCAAGTTATCTTACTGATAAGGTGTTACTGGCTGATTTGATAACATTCAGGATATAAGAGAGTATTAAATTCTGCCACCACTTGTTGACATCTGTGTACATTTGCCTCTGGCTGGCTCCCTGTGTGAACATAAAGAGAAACTGAAGAATAAAAAAGATGAGAGGCCTCAGCTGCAGTTCTGTAGCAGGGCTCCTCAGGAGGCATGAAAGAGAATGGCAAAATGTGAGCAGCTCATCACATCAGAACCTAACATGAAATGAGAGCTGTAAAGATCATGTTACAGAAGTTCACAGTTTCATGCATCCAGCTAAACAAAGTTGAAGAGATGCACAACTCTTTTCCTAACACATTTCTGTCCCCAGTATCTGCAGGCTACTATCACCTTTCTCCTTCAGCCTTGCTGTCATCACTCTATAACATCCATGCCCTGGAAACAAAGGAAACTTCTGATACTCCCTGGTATGGAGGACCTGTTGTGGAGAAAGTCGAGATTAGTCAGGCAGTTTTTGAAGCATCCTCTGCCTGTAAGAGTGACTGCATCTCTAGGTACAAGCAGTACTCCAGTGTCTCCTCACTGGCCTCCAAACAATGTGTTTCCCCAAAATCCTGGTCTTGAACATGGCTTTCTTCTCTCCCCACAGTGTCACCTCCATTTTTTTTTCAGATTTGGTTTTGCTAAACAGATTCCCTTTATGTTTTATAGCTTTAGTGCCATCTCTAATGAAAACACCCAGATTTTTCTAGATTAAAGGTTGTTGCAATGCTAAAAATTAGGAAAGGCCACAGTAAGATGCACTGAAAACATAAAGTATCTTAAAGTATATTAGTTTCATAGTTTCATCAACTAACTCTAATTGCAAAGTACTTTTGGCAATGCTACAATGTCAGAAGAGCATGTCCACCTTTGCAACCCCAGGAATACAATTCTCAAGGTATGCACCAAGGAATACATCCAAGGCATCTCATTGCCTGTATGCATGACTGATGACTCCTTGGTGGAGCAGCTGGTCAGAAACATGGATCAATGTCAGGCAGTAAAAAAAATGACTGTGAGGATGCAGGTTTCTCAGATATGTTGAAAGTGATTTTATTGGTGCTTGGGTACTTTTCACCATTCAGATTTGCAGACTATCAGTGGCAGGAGTGCTGCTACTCTCTCATTGTTTTCTTCAAGGAAATTTTATTTAGGGAAGCTTTTTTTAGAATTTCCCATTAAGGTGAGCAGTATCAAAGATGAATATCTCTAATACAACTGAAGACAGTTTGATGCTACTTGCAACAGCACATTACCCATAAACACCCAGCAGATTTTATGCATTTGAGTAGCTGGGCTGGGCTGGGCCAGGAGAGGTTGAAAGGATTGTGACCCCTTCCTCCCATTTATTTCTGCAGTTACACAACCTGTAGACATACAAGACACAAAACCTATAGAAAAACAGCAACAGACTAATGCCAAACAGGTATTAGGGCCTTCCAAAGGGAGTACTAACCTGAGTTTGACTAAGAAAATTGAGCTAACTTCTCCTAGTCCTGTTGTATGCAGAATTGCATAGAACAAAGGCAGTCTTGTCTTTGGTCATGATATAAAATTTTTTCCAAGCTTCTGCATACATCTGCTGCCATAGAGGCTGAAATTATTACTCACGAGAAAATTCAGTGTGGGGCAAGGAGATTAATTTTACTACTGCAGAAGCTTGGCTAATCTGGGATTTACTTTTTCCTACTGGAACATTTAACTTCAAGACAGAAATACATTAATCTTAGCCAGGACAAACAATGCTAAACACAGAACTTCTTTACTGTGTTTTAAAGTGCATTCATCAATAGTGCTGCACTTACCTCTAGAACCATGAGCCCATCTACAGAAAGAAATCTAAAAATAATAATAAAAAGCTGTACCAATGTATGCATTCATCTGGAAGAACACACAAACAATGTGGGGTTTTTTACTTTTGAAATGAAAAATATTCTTGTACCTTTTCTTATAAAATCTTGGTGTCCAGCAGCACTGTAGATTCTCTGTCCAACACCAACAGTTATGTACAGATGATACCAGGTCTCTGCAATAGTCTGCTCCCCAGACCACATTTTCAAGCCTGGGATTGATTCTAGACTGCAAGGCTGGACAACAGAATGGAAAGTCTATTTGGGGAAAAAGCAGCCATGTGTCTTATGTGCCAATGAGCTGTGAATGGCTAATAGAGAAGAGAAAAGCATTAAAGTCTTGGAGACTAGAGTAAATAAACCTGAGCTCTTCATTACTTCAGTCTTTGCTTTCTTTTATCTGCCATCACAGTGGAAAGCATGGCAGGCATCACCCTGCACCTCCTGGTCCCCAGGTGCCTCCTCAGCCATTAATATGTCATGGCTGTGCATGTGATTTTCAGTAATGCTGCTTACATATTTAAAATCCATGCCTGAATGGTTTTAGCTGGCACTGAGTTACAAACATCTGAGATTCTTGGAATCGTGGCAGAAAACTAGATTAGCAAGTTTTACTCAAATCAGCAATTTGTACAATCCATTATCCATTTGTGGCCAGGTCCTTGTACAAACAAGCAGTTCAGCAGAGAGCAAAAAAAGATGGTTTGAGCTTGTGCTCTCACTCTACTATTCATAAGAAAGGCTCATTACTCAAGGCTGAGCTTCTTCAGTTATCAAAATGCATTAGGCATTTCAGGGGCAAGAATCCAGCTGCAGCATCAGCCCTTTTCCTTTTCCCTTTCCTTTCCTTTCCTTTCCTTTCCTTTCCTTTCCTTTCCTTTCCTTTCCTTTCCTTTCCTTTCCTTTCCTTTCCTTTCCTTTCCTTTCCTTTCCTTTCCTTTCCTTTCCTTTCCTTTCCTTTCCTTTCCTTTCCTTTCCTTTCCTTTCCTTTCCTTTCCTTTCCTTTCCTGAAACTTCCCTTTCCTTTCCTTTCCTTTCCTTTCCTTTCCTTTCCTTTCCTTTCCTTTCCTTTCCTTTCCTTTCCTTTCCTTTCCTTTCCTTTCCTTTCCTTTCCTTTCCTTTCCTTTCCTTTCCTTTCCTTTCCTTTCCTTTCCTTTCCTTTCCTTTCCTTTCCTTTCCTTTCCTTTCCTTTCCTTTCCTTTCCTTTCCTTTCCTTTCCTTTCCTTTCCTTTCCTTTCCTTTCCTTTCCTTTCCTTTCCTTTCCTTTCCTTTCCTTTCCTTTCCTTTCCTTTCCTTTCCTTTCCTTTCCTGAAACTTCCCTTTCCTCTTTCCTCTTTCCTCTTTTTTCTTTTTTCTTTTTTCTTTTTTCTTTTTTCTTTTTTCTTTTTTCTTTTTTCTTTTTTCTTTTTTCTTTTTTCTTTTTTCTTTTTTCTTTTTTCTTTTTTTCTTTTCTCTTTTTTTCTTTTCTCTTTTTTTCTTTTTTCTTTTTTCTCTTTCCTTTGCAGGGGTTTCCATCATGCCTCACCCTGGCTGTGTGTGTCCCTGACAGGTCCAAGGGGCTCTCAAGAGGCAGTGGACCCAGTACAAAGCCCAGTGGGGCGAGAGGCGCCGGGAGCACTGCTCCACACGATCTACCTCCTACACTGCCACGTCAATCACAGAGGTGCCTGTCTACCTCTGCCATCACGATGCCAGCAATGAACAGCTAAATGGAAGATACCTGGAGGACTCTGAACTCGTTGCATTAAAATCTGGAGAGACGTCTGCCTAGCTGAGCACCTACAGCCACTGCAAACACATCATTTCATGTTCTGCTTGTGAAAAAATTGGGAGGAAGGGTGGGAGTGTGGAAATCTAAGATGCTGTGTCAGAGCTCAGGCCCAGGCAGAAGGACACATCCTGTTCAAACCACACCAGCCTCTGACAGCAGTGATGTAGAGGCAGTGTGATGCAGACCTGGAACAGCATTTGTTCCTGTGCACTGCAGGAGGGAGTGAACATGGGCCTGCCCACAGGCTGCATAATCTCCACATCTCCTGATCCCATCTGACATTTGTAACACCCCCAGGTAGCCCATAGCAAATAGGAAAGAAAGAACCAATATGTGGCAATTGGAAACTTTCAGCACTTTTTGCTTTTGGTACTTTTCCTTAACACTAGATTTTAAACCATCAACTTTCACTATGTGTAACTGACTTGGAGTCCTTTATTTTCCCTTTTAATGAAATTGATGTCTGCTTAAAAGATTTCACACATTGCAAGACAAATCAAACATATGAACAGAAAGTCATTCCAAAGTATTGAAATCTTGATGCTTTCCAAAGAATGCCACAAAATATTACCATCCCCAAAGGATACCCCAAAATATTATCATCCCATTAGCAGAGCATAAGTCAAATTAAGATGAAATAGTTATTGCATACCAAGATCTCAAACATCCTCAGAGAAACAGATCCATTCTTCAGAGTTAATGACACAAGTTCTGAAGGCATCTCCAAATAGATTTTGTTTAACAATACTGGTAGTTCAAGAATATTTATTTACAGGAAAAATTGTCACCCTATTACTCTGCCCAGGAACTCATCATTAAGACACAATTCTCTTACTCTGAACAAACTGTGAAATTTGTTTGGTAACTATGGGTTAATTCAGTAGGCATTCTGAATTGAGTGCTAGATGAATGCTTGTCTCTGTTATGAATTTGTGATCATGGCAGTAAATAGTCCCATGAAAGAAATCAGGAACCAATATCTTAGCACAGGAAACATCTACCTTTAGAATCTGATTGCTCTCCTTAGTTTATTATCATTAGATAGTCTTGCCAAAAACCTTTATAACCTATTTCTGCTATGATTGAAATTAGCAGAAAAATCCCTGTTAACTTGGATGAGCAATGAACAACTCTTCAGTGTTCAGGAATGAGTTACACAATACAGTTCAATGTAGGCTTCAAAAATATGAGACCATTTCCTCCACGGTGATCTGAAATAATTTTTAAATATTTTATCCAGCCAGGCTGATTTTTCCTTCCCTGACACCACCAGATCCTAAGCTTTACCCTCATTTTGTAGATTTTGAGTGACCATCTCACTGGAAAAGTCCCTTCCAGGACTGAGCTCACGAGGAAGAGCTGCAGAGCCAGCACTGTGAGGAGGGACAGATTTGTCCAATGCACACAGGAGGCAATGCCTTGCAGGGAAGGAGGCTGCTCTGTTCTCACCACCAGCACATGCACCAGCTGTGCACCACGACACATCCCCAGAGTGAGAGAAGCTGCTGGCTCTGCCACTGTAGAACAAAAGAGGAGCTGGGGAACAAGAGGAATTCTCTGCTGGCAGTGCAGGTCATCACATGGTCAGTCCAGCAGAACACTTACAAGAAAATACCATGTGTGTGTTTGTTCCAGCCACATGCCTATTTTTCAGACTTCAAGGAATACAAAGACAGTTATTTTTTCAAACAGTTTTTCTCATATTGCTATTTCTACTTTCACCAGTGAACAATAGGAAATGGAGGAGTCAGTTATTAAGTGGCTCTGCTATGAATCTGTATTATTCTGAATAGCTTTAGGGCACACTGCACTTCCCAGGAGGGCTGCAGAAGGCATTCCTGCTTTCTAAAGACACAGATGAGCTGATTGTAAAAGAAATGTGCATAATATGGAGAGTTCAATAATGAACATGTTGGTTTTAATAATGTATATGTTTACAACGTGTAAGTGCAAGATGTTTCACAGTCAGTTCTGTTCATGTGGATGTTCAAAATGGAAATGCTTTACCATTATATTGATTGTTTTCTCTCTTTGCTAATGATATTTTCTTGCTCTGTTTGGTAGAGTGCTCTGAAAAGTTAAATTCAGGATCTGAGGTTTAGGATACTGTTTGCAGCTTCAGTGTGCTTGTGGCAGTCTTTATGGACTTCAGTCAAGGGATGATGACTTCCAGCCACAAAAAATTTGGTATAACATACACACTGAGTTTAGGGCTGTCATCACACTTGGATTTTGCAGGAAGGGCTGAGTTTTAAAGGTACTTACTGAGTAATTTCTAATCAAAATATTTTCCAATGGGAAATGTTGTTTTTCTTCATCTCAAGATGGTTTGAAATGTTATCATTGCACACATAAGGTACATTTTACTCTCTGCTTTATAAATAGCACCATACACTAGTGACAGTAATATTGAGAATGCTGATACTATCTCAATAATTCCTATTTTGACAGTAGGGTGGTTTGACTAATGGATTTCACAAGAACAGCAGAAACATGTAATTAATGTATCAGTGTATCAAAAAGTACAGAAGGAAGCTGACATTTGAATTAATGGATTCAAGGTATACTTTAAGAGGAAAGCAACCTCACATTTTTCACCTCTGCAGTATCTGTTTCCTCTCAAACATCACACCCAAGACATGAAAACCCAGCTTAGTGAGCATTTGCTCTGGCAGAAGGTTTTGTGTGGTTGCTCTGGGTGACTAAATCTATCAGGAAGATAGATTTAGATGGATGCTGGTTGTTTTTCTTTATGAGGTACAGAAACACAGCACAAATTAAAATATTTGTTGTGGCATGGGATGTTGAAAGTAAGAGTTGAGTTTTATTTTATTTACTTAATAAATATATTTTATCTGAAATAAAACATAAACAAAAGTACAGACAATTTTCTCTGTATTAAAATTGTTAGCAATAATGCTACCTTAATTAAAACACCACAAAGTGTTCATGTAGCAAAATAACTCTGCTTTGGGATAAGAACAACCCTGCAAATGTGGTGAATTTCTAGTCTCTTCTCCCATTCTTTGCCAGCCTCAATAAACAAAGTATGAGCAGACTTACAAAGATGGAAATCTGAAATACTGAAAATGTGAAGGTACCACATTTCCACTGCTGGTAACTTTTAAAGTTTGGTGTTTCTTTGTAAATCTAAGTACTTCTCAAAAACTTGGGGATCTGAAACCTAAAAGTCATTTGCACTGGAACAGTAATTGACCCCAAGCCAATGAGAATCTGCAGTGTGAACATGCCCTCTCTGCCCTCTGCACAACTTTTAACTTTACTTCCAGATGGATCCTAAATCTGTATTTAAGAACCCCTTTACTGAGCATTCAGAGCATAATTGAGTAAATAAATTAAATCTCACATCACAAATACAGATCAGTATGTTGCCCTCATGCTAATAAAGGACAGCTCTTTGAACCAGAGAACCCAGTGCTGAGAAGGCTCCCAGTGCTGAGCTTGTCATACTGCTGCAGGAAAAGGGAGCACTGGGGTAAAATGACTAACCAGGCTGTGCTATTGTGAGTCCCAGGAGACACAAATCAGCACAGTCAGAACTGGGATGATTTAGGCCTGGCTCACCTGCCTTGGCATAGGGACTATTTAGATGACATGTCAAAACTTATTTTCCATGATTTCATAGCAGCAAATATGAGCACTGTGCTCTGCTGGGGCAGGAAGGTATTTAACTCTCCTTGTATGCCATTTAAGAATTTCTTCATAATCCAATTTCAGGACTTCACAAGCCTGTCTTTAAAAGAAACAATTATCTTCAGCCAATTTTTAAAGGACAGCTTTGAGAAATGCTCAGGAAATGCACAGTAGGTTACCCTGTGAAATGTGCAATGTGTGCCCACGTGTGACTGCATGCAGCCTCCCCACACCCAAGTGCTGGTGATGTTGGTTTGCATAATAAGGTCAGAGAGATACAGATCCTTCCCTCATTCTTTGCATTTCTCTCCCCTCTCAGTATCACTATCAGAAGATGTGTTTATTTCCCAATCTGTGCTTTCTACACATTTTCTGGAGAAACATTTTTCCTTTATAGTTTGCAACTTATGTTGACTTGTGCTTGGTCCAAGATGTACTCACCAAAATCAGACTGGAAAATGTGCATTCTGATCCAAACCAGATTATAGAATTCAGGTGCTTGGCCCACACTGATTTTTAAAAACTACCTACCCACACACTGGAATTATGGAAATAGTAGGTGCAGATTTAAAACCAAGTTAAGGATAAAAGTCTGAGCACACAAACCAAGTATCTTTAGAAGCAGAGTAACATCATCTTTTTTACTTTTGACAGAATAAAATCCTGTTATTTAAAAACATTTTTAAAAATAGAAAAAATCTAAAGAGATCTTGAGAAGTTGAAAGCTATACAAAAGGCACCTATAAACCAACCATCTGGAAAGCCTAGATAGCATACATACATATGAATATAAGTACAGTAAATTATTATAAGGCTGTGTTAGGGTAGAAAGTGATCCATCATCCCAAAAATGCATAAAATCTTAGTCTTTAGTGGGAGAGACTGCAGGTCAGAGATTTGTAGCCTCCACCAAGTGTCTTTTTGCTTTGTGGGGTCTCCAGATGGAACACAGACCACCAGGGTCATCCTTCATCCCACTCCCATCCCAAATGTGTTCATGATGGGAATGACTTGGACCAGAGACATTGTCTACACTGCATTTCTCAGCCTCATAAACCAGCAGTGAGATGATGAAAGGGGCTGACTGGGAGGAGAGCAGGAGCAATCTCTTTCCCAGCTGCATGGTGATGCTGGGTTATCTCACTGTTGTGGAGAAGACTGACCTTAGACCAAGCAGCTCCTTGTTATGGAAAACCTTTTAATTTCACTTTACCCTGGGTAACACAGCACAGCAGTAATTGTCCCTGACTTCAGCAGTGTGGCTAAAGGCAGGACTTCCCCCTCTCTAATTTTACAGGTTATCTAAATATCAAGCAAACACTGAAAATGCTTGGTGTAATATAGTATCACCTGCATATTTGACAGCAAGATCCTGGTTCATCTGTTTTATGTTACATATAGACTCCTTAAGGTTACAAGATACTATTTTTATACTTCCCTGGGTTTTTCTAGTGAAATGTTTGATCTCTATTAGCACCGTGTTTATATGTGTTACATGCATTTGACAAACTTCACAGATTACTTGGCAACTAACATATATTTTACTTGCTACATTTATAGATATAGTTGCTTATATGAAAGGCTTGGCATATAACAGCTTCCAGAAGATCAAAACAAAAAGAATGTAAAAGGCCCTCCTATGCTGACCACACAGAAAAACCTTAGGTGGACACCCCTTGTGTCCCACTCTTCTCTTATCTCCTAGTTAATTCTTTAGTTTTGAGCAGAGGGCCAATATACCTCACTCCAGATGGTAGCACAAGGCTGATCAGCACTGTATTGTATGGATAGGCATTTCTGGGAGGTGCACAAGGACTTGTGCAGCTTTTCCCACTGACCATTGCAAGGACATGAACTTCTCCCACTGTGTATGCATGTGCAAGATACCTTTATGAATACCCTTCCTAAGAGGAGGTGGGAGAGAGTTCTGTGAAATTTAAACAGCCTGTGAAATAAGATTCATGAAGAAAGAGGCCATATCTCCAGTTCAGAGACAGAATTGCCAGTATAGGCTTCCACATGGAAGGAATTTACATAAAATAGCTGCTTTTAGTGAGTGTCAGTCTATAAATGGTCAGATCCCATATTCTGCCTCCTGCACACTGTGCAGGCAAATTTAACAAGTTCAGGCCCACAACATAGGAAGAGGAGGTAGCTTAAGAAAAGGTTCTTATTATATTATCCTACAGGCTTTTTTCTTTTATTATCTTTTGGCATATAGCAAATATTAACTTACAAGGACCCAGTCACCATGCTCATGATTGCCTCTCCAGCAGCAGAAGGGAGGTGCCCCTCTGGGGAGGCTGCAGCAATTTCAGAAGAATTATGGTGAGAGCAACACAAACTAGCCTTCAATTTTGAAAGAAGAGAGTACATAGATTTTTCACTTTAATCCTCTGCTGTAAAATTTCTTCCAATGAGAAATTCCTTGGGAAGTCAGAGTTAGAAAGGATGTGGAAGGACAAGAGGTCATTCCAGATGTGCCATCACTGCCATATACATGATGAATAGTTTGTCACCATTTGTCAAGTTTTGGTAAATTCAAAAAAAGAAAATAAACACCCCAAAGAATAGAACATTTTTCTCCTTTCTAGCTATAGCCCATGTAGAAGTAACTTGGTATCAACTTTTTTTATACTTCAGGATGTCATGAGCAAAGAGCTGTTTTTCAGACATTTGTTTTACATTACACAAGTAGTAACACTCTTCAGTGCAGAATGGTGCATCAGTTGCCAGCAATGCACTTCAGCAAAAGAAATTAATCAGGACAAAGAAATAAAATATTTGATGCTACCCATATACAGTCATCACATATTAGCAATATACTTTCAGTAATCAAAATACTTACAATAAAATCTAGATAAAATTTAAACAATTACATGGGCACCTAAGAAGTTTTCCACCTTTTTTTTTTTTTTCTATCCATGTCTACAAAGAATATTACTCTATGTTCATGGCAGGCAGGAAAGTTTTATGTAATTAATTTTTATTGGATGATGCTTGAAATGCATGGTTCAAAAAATTGAAGAAGTTTGAAAATGTAGGAAGACTTCCCATGTTGGCAAATCTGAGGTACATTCATAAGTCACAAATTCCTTGATATGAATAAAAAGATAGTTGGAATTGCATTATCTTTTCCTTTATATACAAGCCAAGAAATTCATTGTCTGCTCTAGTGTTTGCTACATAGTGTGTTTCTATGGCATAAAAAATACCCTGATGATTATCTACACCAAGAGATGTATATTTTTGACTGTAAACCACTTGTTCTGCTGCCTTGTGTGCTGTAAATAAGCTGCACTTTGCTGTAATTCACCACGAGTAGAAAACCTTCTTCCAAAGAAATACTGACCAAAGATGTGAGTGAAATCTCAACCTTACTGAAATCAAAAGCATCAGCTGACTGAGTTCTGTGGCAGCAAGGATTTCATCCTTTGCAGATCCTGTTTTCCCAGTGGTAAAGGCTATGGATGGGTCAGGGGAAGGTGTGCTTGGTGCTGTGTCTGTAACAGCAATGTCACCCACAGGGGCTGCAATACGTGGGGGCTGCTGTTGTCTCTTCAGGTTATTCCCCCAAAGAGCTGTGGAGGTTGATCAGAGAGCAGGGCTGACATTCCTTTCACAGGAAAAACAGGAAGATGTAGCTCTGGAAAGGGAATTCAGAGACTCTGGAAATCTTGGTCTGCTCCAAGGCAGACCAGTCAGGCAGTGCCTGGTGGGATCCATGTCCAATCACCCTTTCCTAGTTTATTTTACACGTTGCACAGAAATGATTTAGGTGCAATTTCTTTGGTGTAGAACTGAACCTTTAGGAAGTTGGGTTTGTGAGAGGCTTCTTTTTGCAATTAAATTCAGACCCATTTTAAAACTGTTGGAATGTCTTCTTTTAAGATATTCTGATACGAATGAATACCAAACCACTAGTTCTTAAACAGTTGGATTACCCTCATTCCCTCAAAAGCTTTCTTAAAATCTCTGACAGATATGAGCTAGTAGAATAATAGCATTAAAGAAAAACCTACTAAAATCAAGCAAAAACCTGTGGTTAAGGCACTGGACTGCATGGACTCAGCAGACTTATGTTTGGGTCATGTCCCTGCCACAAAACTTACTGTGTGGTCCTGAAAAAATGATTGCAAACCAGGTGCCAGACTCACTGAATCCACTGAAACTTCCACTGACAGATTTAGGGGCCTAAACTCAAAATTGAGAGCTTTCCTCCAAGCATTGGTGAAAATTCCCAATCTGTCAGACCATTTTATTGTAGATGCATCTAAACTGTCTCTAAGTCCTAATCAATGTTCACACAAAGGTCAGTGGGGAAAAGCTGTCCCTCCATCCCTGCAAATAACATATTCCTGGGTTTCTGCTTTCTGACAGGAGTTTTGTACCAAAATTTCCTCCTCCACAATAGTGCTCAGTCATAAGCACTAATTAGTTTCTTCCCCATGGTTAGTGAATTTTTTTGAATACTTAAAATATTTTAAAGAGTTAAAAGGAAATAAATTCAACAATTTCTTCTGAAAGAAGCCTGTTTTAAGAGGACCCTCTAGCATGTCCTGATGTAGAGACCACACACATGCATATATTTATGCATTCACATGTAATGCAAAATACCTACATAGAGTCTATACCTGTAGTTCCAGTCATCTGACTGCGGTATAAGTGATGCAATTTCAGGCTACTGGGCTGAGGCATAGCTGATATATTGCATATATGTAGCCTGGACATATTGCACATATTTTAAATGTCCATTAAGCTGAGAGAGCTGAACCCTTCTCCACGAATAAGGTCAATCTCCATATAAATGTTAAAAAAACAGAAATTAAAAGAGCATGTCAAATGCATGTAACACACCCAGTATTATATGCAGGCTTTGCTATCGACCTTTTGATGTTCATTTTCTCTATTTCTGCTGTAAAATTGCCTCTTTCTGTTCAACAAGGCAATTTCTCCTGTGCCTACCACCAGTGACTAATTTACTAAGAAATTTAAAATCTTCTTTATGTCATGATGACCTGATGAACTCACCTCTGTTTGTACAAGGGCAGAATGGACATAGGCAAGGCATTCCTGCCTTGTGTGTGAATGCCAACAGCCCTCAGAAAGACAAAACCCAAAAGGCCTTTCCCAGACTGGTTCACTAATATCAAAAATATCAGCTCTTCAGCAGAATTTAATTTGGGCAGAGGTGTTTGTCAGTCCTCCAGGAGAGAGCCCCTTCTGAAGTAATATTTCACTTTAGATGAAGCACCACCAATTAGCAGTATAGTCAAATAATATTAGGCAATTGCATCTGCATGGAGACTGTGGTGTTCAAATGTATCTCCATTCAGCCAAGGCACAAAACCTTTCAGTGGCACTTCCCAAATACAGTTGCATTTGTTATTTTGCTCAGGAGAATCTGGACCATTGCTACCTGTCAGATTCATTGGGCTGGCAAATGTGTTTCACAGATAGATGCACTCTTGGTATCTTGGTACATTCTGTACCTAAACAACATCAGCAAGGAAATACAGAGGAAACCTTTTTATTTTCATATTCCTTGCATAAATTACAAGATTCTGTTAGCAGTTACACATTATCTGCCTTAGAAATAGAAAGTCTTCCTCACCTGGGGGACAAAGGCCCAAGAGACACCCGAGTGTCTGTCTTGGGAGGTGTTTTAAGGACATTAGACAAAACAGGTCTGGTCTGATAGAAAAGGATCAAACTGTTGTCTTTGATAATATTGTGTTAAAAGTAATTGCTTGTCAGCAATATTCCATTTTCAGTGTGGGAACTGTCCCCCATATCTTCAGACACTTACTTTACTTCTCAAGGGGTGCTTATTTCTCCTGGTAGCAAAGCACCCATTGCCCATCAAAACAGATTTCATCCCCACAGATATTTTTCCATAATGTTGCTTGTATTCTGAGCTGAAATGCAGAATAATGGTGTGTGTCAATGGCAATTTAAAAGCAACAGCCAAAAAAATGATTGCTCCATTTACAAATCTAAAACCACTCTGCTTCACACAGAATTTTGTACATTTCTCTGCTGTTTTCAGATATTGCTCTGAGAGTCTTCTCTGCGTGGCTCTTGAGTGTGAATGGATTTTGTAATGGCAAAAATGTCCCTACCAAACATTTTTGCTGGTATGAATTTCAAGGGCATAGTAAGTAATGGTTTGTGTTCAGGCTGTATGACACCATATTTAGAATGGGCATGAAGTCTTTAACCTGTTCCAGCAACAGAGAAAGCCTAGGTATTAAAAAATGGTTGAGTATCATGGATTTCTAAAATTCATATAAGGATGGTCTCAATCCTAGAAAATTTTCCCTCAACCTCTTATAGGTCAAATGTCTGTGGTCTTGGTTGTTCTATTAAGTATCACAGTTTCACAATGCCATGTGGCACAGCTTGAAAAGGTTATCAAAGTTATGTCAGAATAATTGTCTCCAAACCAAGACTCTGGTCCTAATGGTGTGGGAGCAAGGCAGTGAGTACTTCTGCAAGTCTAAATTTCATCCCCCAAATAATCTGCCATAGCAAGATATATTCATAATAGATCCATACCTCTATTGTGACTGCAGCCATTGCCCACTGCCCCCAAATAGCCACCTTATTTCTCCTAAAAGGCTAAAATATTCCTTTCCATTAAAGCCCTGCCACTGTTTCATGCTGGAAAGCCTCCATCATTTTGCCATTCTCTGGCTAATTTAGCATGAATGAATGGGACATTCTATCTCTGATGGAAAGTGTGGTTTTGTCCCTCACTGGCAAGAACCCCAGCAGTAAAAGTTTTGGTTAATGTCCATCAGCTGTCTTTAGGTTTGGAGTCCATCTCCACCATTTTGGTGTTGTGAGAGATCCAGAATAGACATGGACTAAGAGCAATTTTCCTGCAGTTTTCTATTTTCTCAAAACCAAGTTGTGCTGGATGTAGCACCTTGGAAAATATATTTGAAATCAACAGAGTTTTGCTATTTTTGTTGCACTTCAAAAAACTCAGCTCATTGGATTCCTCAGGAAACATACCTGATTAAAGCCAAGCTTCAGTGTGGTCAAATTAGAAGCAGCTGAAATATTAAACCTGAATTTCCAAGATGGAAGCTACAATAAGCAAAATTCAACGTTGCAGTTGATACTAAGAAGAAACTGGGATTAAAGAGGAGCTACAATGGACTATGGTTGTAGAATATAAACATTCTAGTTGCATTTTTGCACAGAGTTCAAAATGCAAAATTCATATCAGAATCACATTTTGGGAATTTTTCTTACAAAATAATTTTTCATTTCTTCATCTCTACCTTTCAGAAAACTTTCATCCTTTTTCAAATTCTCTGCTACAACTGACTCTATCAAAACATGGTTTGAAAGTGCCAGGATTTCCAGAAGCCTTGTACATGAGCAGGGTCACCTCACTCCTTGGATTTCTTGCTGAGAGCATGCCCTATTAGATTAATTTTTCTTCTGAAGGAAGGTGTTGATAGTGGAGAAAATGTGTCTTCCTGTTTGCTGGGTTGGTTCTGGTTTTAGTTTCTCACTGCCCTAAGGGAAGGGTTGTGTTGGGACTGTTGTTATTTCTTTGCTGTTGATGGTTCTGGGCTTACACAGCTTTGGGGCAAAATGTGAAGAACAAAAAGTTTCCCTCCCAGACCCAAACAACAGATATTAGAGTGACACTTGGCAAAAAAAAAACAAAACCAAAAAGCAAAAGCAAAACCCAACCAAACAAAACAAAACACAAGCAAACAAAAAGAAACCCCAAAACAAATCAAATGAAAAAAAAAAAAAACACCAGAGCTGGGGATATATATTAAATCCCTGCAAACAACAAGTTTCTCTAGAAATGGTATTTGCCCCTTTAATTACAGCAGCAGAAAACAAGAAAGAAACTCTATTGCAAACATCTTTTCTAGCTTTTCTTGCTATAAAATGTGTGCTTTGGGGCAATATACTACGTGTTAGGAAGTTGCTTCCTTTCTTAGGTTTGGAAGGGTTTCATAAAAGGAGCATCAGAGCCCAAGCAGAAGTCATAAGTAACCACCCTAAAGCTGAGAAAACCCCACTGAGCCAGACACAGAGGGATTTGGAAGGTTATAATTTTTCTGACAATCCAACTGTAACTGAAGATATAGGAGTTAGCATGTTTGAATTCATCTACCTTTGAAAACACAAGGTCTCCAAGTGGAGCCTGTTTCCTATATAAAAACCCAGGCTAGAAATCTTTCAAATCCCACTAGTTCTTTAGAGACAACTTGTCTGCATGAACACAATGTTGACCAAGATTGTGTTGTTCTGTTTTTCTTTTGTTTGAGTTAGAAATGTCTCTAAAGAATCCAGAAAACACTTCTATACATCCAAATCTTTTAGCAGAGTTTTTCGGGTTTACTCTCAACTTAACTGCTTTGGTTTTGGTCTTTCTACTGATGGCCAGTAGGAAAAGAAAATTGTGAAATTTGCTGTACTCATAGAGTCCTTCACTGCACTTAGCCATCTTTCAGGTTCTAAGCTGTGATTGAGACAATAATAGACTTTATTATGCCTATTACTTATTTAAGGGTTTTATTGCCAAAAGATCACAGGCAATGGCTAGAAGTGTTTTTATCTGGGTGCAGCAAGGCAAAGCCAAGAGGAGAGCGCTCTATGAAGAGCTCAGGAGTCTCCACAGACACTGTTTTCACAGCACATGCTGAAATCACACAGGGCAGGTGAGAAAAGGGCTGATGCCCTGGCATGGGATATTTCCTACTCTGATGAATTCAGCCTGCAAGGCGCAGGAGTAATGCAAGGAAAAAAAAAAAAGATATGTGTTTTGTTACAAATATATTTATATTTACTCCTTGATGTGTGTGCCTCTCACCCCAATGACAATGGATGCCAGGAACCTGCTGTGTTTGGAGCAGGCAAAGAAACCAGGAGGCAATCAGGCTTCTATGCAGCCAGCCATCCTCAGAATGAAGAAACAGGTTTGTGTTGGCTAAAATGGTATTTTGATGTAATGAACCTTTTTTTGACAATAACTGTTTTATGAGAAATTTGTTTGTTTGTTTATGTTGGTTTTGTTTGGAGCTGCTCTTACTTGTTCTGCAGCTTGGGAAGAAGGAGCTCTCAGCCCCTGCAGTGGAAGGAGGAGAGCCTTGCCTGCAGTCCCACCCAGCATGCAGCTTGGTGTTTTTCCACCTGACATGATTTGTTTTACAAAAGTGCTAGCAGAGGTTGACACTTCATTAACATATTCCACATCCTCTTTAAGAAGCTTTTTTGTTCTTTTTTAAGATCTCTTACTTCCTAATTAATTTCTCTGTCGTCTTTTTTTCAGTGTGCCTCAGCCAGGGGAGTATAATCTTTAATGAATTAAACAACATCTTATTTATGTCTTAGGGCTCCAAGTATATTGGATGTTAATTTGGGTTTGTGCTAAACTAGTCCAGCCTCCTCTTAGGCAAAATTTCTTATCTAGAAATAACATTTGTTAATACATAGTTTAAAGGCAATTATAAAAGTACCTGATGTGCTTCCTCTCCCCTCTCTACATGTTAGAGAGCCACTTCTACACATCCAGTTTGAATCATAAATTTTACTATTATCACTAACTATAAATAAATAAACCAACAGATAAATTTCACACTCCAAAGTTGTTTTTTTTCCTTTGTCTATCTCAGCCATTTGATAGATTTCGTGGAGGACATTGAGATGGTAAAATGAAATGTGGTAAAGGAGAGGGAAAAGGAAAACCCTGGCATTGACTTTTCTTTCAGAGAAAATGCAAAATAGATCTGCTTCTGGTGTTTAATTTCCTTTGTACTGAGCAATGAACTGGTGAACATCTTTCCTTAGTTATGGTCAGGAAGAGGAAAGCATCCTTCACACCAATAGACCCAAGGGGAATGGCAGCAAGAGAAGAGCTGATTCCACCTGTGAAAGAGAAGGTGGGGCTGCAAAAGATGAGCACAGTAAATTGAAACCTCTGCCTCTGTCAAGGCATTTTGTTTGGTGTTTAATACTCTAATATTCAAGCTCAGCTTTTGAAGACATTTCATGTCCTAATCATACAGGCTCCAAAGAGAAAGGGAGTTTCACAGGCTCTCAGCACTGAAAGCCCATGCAGTAAAGAGGAAGGAACACCTGTTACATGGTCATCTGGAAGACAGGCTGAAAAATTTTTCACTAAGGACTTAGAAACAGGTTTTTCTCCCTGAAAATAAAATGTGTTGCTTTTTCAAAGCTTCTCTTTTAATTTCTTTTCCAGTTGAAAACCCCAGCAAACCACTCATTCTCCATTTCCCACTAGCATGAAGTCTGGATGCTTGATTTCTAACATAAATGTTCTACACTTTATGACAAAAGGCCTCACTCTCCAGAATTTCACTGACATGAAAACTTCAGCAAATGTTCTAATTACAAATCTCTTAGCTATGCCTTCCAATCTATAGTTCCAAACAATTACAGCTGCCAATCTCAGCAAAATAAGCCTCAGAGACAAAAAACTATTGATTTCTATAACAGTGATGCACAGGAATTTTACATATCTGCAACTGACAACTGAAACAGTGAGGATCTATCACGATTGAAAGGCTGAGACTCAGCCTGGATGACCCCCTTAATTACCCACTTGACTAACTGGCTGTCTGCAGTTTGCTGCTGTCTCCATTTTCAGGAGCCTGAGTTAACTGAAACATGTCTCCCTGTAACAACCATGTTATAAATTCACTGAAGATCCAGAACAGACCTGTAGGACCAAAATTAGTTCAGCTTCCAAGCACTGAAACCAAGGAGATTGTTGAAAGAGCTCTAGAAATTATTCCCATGTTGCCTTCCCTTCCTTCTGCCAGATGTGTCTGCCCCCACAGCTGATACATCAATATATCCTTTTCCTAATCACAATTAAATCAAACTACTATCAATTTCAGGGCTCAGGCTAATTTGCAAAAACTGTCTCTTTAGGCCTGAAAATTATTGTCAGCACTCTAAGGGATACATGGGATAAAAGTGTATTCTATGAATTTTCTGTCAAATGAGGTTCAAGAAAATTGAAGCTATGTTTAGCTATATTTTTCTTTCAGTCATTTTGCCACAGGTACAAATAACACAAACAGAATATCTAATTCTAGAAATAAAACTATACATTGTTTAGTATATGCTATAAGAGAATCATATTATATTAACCTATTTTTAATCATTTAACCAAACTAGCAAACTCTGAATCCTGTGCCAGAAGGCTGATACAATAATTATTTTGGTTTTATGCTCCAAATCCCTATAATTTGGAAAATAGTGGCAGCTACTCTGATTCAGAAATCTTTCTGAGGAAGCCAATAAACAGTATTTTATCCTTGGTAACAAAACAGACAGTATTCACCACAAAAATGTGCTCACCATGAAACTAAACAACAAATGAAAATTCTTGTATGATTGCCTTGTGTAAATAAAGGAAAAAATATTTGTGCAGGTCTTAGAAAGAAAGGAACAGGAATTATGTTTTTCCAGAAGTTTATAGTGGCTTTGGATTACTGCAATTAGAATTCCCACACCTGGATTTTACTTTAAAAGGGCTACAGTTTTCAAAGGTCAAATTCTCAACAAAGTCTGGGTTGGGTACATCTGCTTTGAAGGGTGTCACAAGGAAGACAAAATAGAAATTGAAATAGAAATAGAAATAGAATTTGTCAATATACTATATTTGAATATAGCCTTATTATGCATTATAATAATGTAATTTGCAATACAATACAATAAGATATAATTTGGAATAAACATTTGCAAATCCAGTGGGAAAAAGCCCTCATCAAATTCCAGCAAGAATTTCACTTTGGAGAAGGATGCTCAGAGAGAGAGCCAGGGTAAGACAAAGAAGAGAACTGCAGAGTAATTTACCAGCCCTGCTACCAAGGGCTGCAATTAAAGTGAGAATCAGGATTTCCTCCAGAATCACAGAATGATTGGGGTGGGAAGGGATTTAGAGATCATCTAGGTCCCCCCTCCCTCTCACCAGAGCAGGTTGCTCAGCACCCCATCCAGCCTGGCCTCACTGCCCCAGCAGCTCTCTCAGCAAGCTGCAAACATTCTCAGCAGCTCCCTGCTCAAACCCTGCTTTGCTGCAGGATGGGACAAGTGTGTCCATGAGCAAGTTCTGTGCTGTTTCTGAGCAGGTGGTTGTTGAGCCCTGGAGGGTTTTACTGCCTTATGTAAGGCTTCTGGGTACCATCAGGGAAAAGTATCACAAATGAGACTGGGGAGGAAAAAGTCTGTAAATTTGTATTGCAGTTTTTATGGGGAAATGAAAACACACATAAAAATTAGAGTATTTTATTTCATGGGCATCACCTCAAAGTGTTGAGTCAGTAGAACAGGAAGCAGCAGTGTTGTAAAATAATCTGGGATAAATTGCTCATAGAAAAGAAATCCACTTCAAACACATGAAGAGGAGTGTTGTGTCCAAGCCACTTTCCCTTTGCCTGTACCCACCTAGGCCCCTGGAGATGAACTTATTCACTTGGATTCCTGTTTTCCAACAACCTGACAAAGGATAGAGTGTGAATATTCCACATGCTCGAGAGGAGATTGTTAGATTAGGATCCAATATCTACAGCTGCACTGCAATGCACTGAGCCCAGTAAGAGAGAAAAAAAGAGACTTGGCTAGCAGCACTGCACCTGAGATGAAAGTCACATCTCACAGGAGCTCAAAGCTTCACTACAACAAAGCAGAGCAAGCAGATTCCTGACTCCTTCCAATGTGTGAGACTAGGGAGCACAGCAAGCTGGAGGATGGCTGAACTGACTCCAGGCTAGGTATGGAGCTGGAAACACATCCTGTCAGGGACATGGCAAAGCAGCTTGTGTGCAGGGCTGCACAGCCCTCCACAGCTGTTTGGTGCTCACAGGGCAGCCTGATCAGCTGGCTGTGATTTACAAACAAGGCAGCTCATCTTTGACTGACAGCTCTTCTTCCCATCCCTGCTGGCACACACACACTGTGCCAGCTCATCCCTGGCAAAAGTAAGGAAAAAGAATTGCAGAGACACAGAGCCCTTACTCCTGCAGGAGAGACACACAGTGTCACACAGGCACAGAGAAGCAGCAGTGGGATTTTCTGCTTTGGGAATGGGACTGACACAGGAGGGAGAAAACATTTGATCTGTTACCCAGAGGGCTGCAAATTGTCCAGAGCAAGGAGGTCCCTGCCTGGGAGTTAGTGAATTCCAGGAGGCTGTTGTGCCACCTCAGCAAAGGTGCTTTCATCTGAGGTTTCAAGGAGTAAGTAATAAAAGTGATGGGCTCTCTGGATTTACAGTTCTTACTATTTAAAATCTCACCCTTCTGTTGCAGGTCTTTGCAGCTTTATTTAAGTTGAGGAACACATTCCATCTGTTGTCTGAAAGCAGGTAAGAGACATCCTATCAGTGTAACATCCCCATAGGATCCCAGTGGCTGTTCTCAAAATTTTCAGAAAGCTCTTGGATGCACCTTGAGCAAATATCTCCTCATAAACCTGACAAGATTTCAGGAGGCAGAGACACAGAGGGAGTTTGGTGCAGCAGTGTGAGCAGAAAACCAGATGGATAAGATGATCACACTGACAGTGCAGGCTTGGCAAGAACAGCTACATTACACTTTTTTCAGCAGAACAGGTTTGAATCTGCTTTTACAACTGTCTGATTTTCTTTTTATCAAAGAGAAGTAGAACATTCGTGTCTGAAACAAAATCTTCTGAGGCCACTTAACATAACTTCAAGAGCTCAATTATTTTTAAGAAAATCTTACAGTCCTTCCCCACCTTTAAGAGAAACTAGTATGTTATCCCTCAAGAAAGACAGAATGAAAGCAGATATCTAGGCAGAGAGAAACATACACTTTTGGAGGTTTTATTTGGCCAAACACTAGAGGGGCTGAAGAGTGATGCAACCCCATGAATCTTACCATGCAGAATTAGCTCTGCTCATTGCAACACACTTGTCTCCAAAAATCTACAAGATTCAGCACTCTATATAGTGTTATATATGTGTTATATAGTGTTAGAGAAAAGGCAATGATGATGAGTTGCCTAAATAGTTCAGTGAAGCTCTTGCTGTGCCAACTCATTCCCAAAACAGTGACTGTAACTAAAACACCAGACACACCAGCAGTCCCTGCTGCAGCTGCTTCTGTAGTAGCATCCCCTGTGCTTTCCTTCTGACCTGTGACCTGCTGGAAGGTAATCTGGCCATGGACACCCTCAGCTGCAGTCAGGACCACAGGTCTCCCTAAAGCAAAGGGGTGCAGGAACACAGACACCAGAGTGGAGTGGGATAAAGCACCAAGTAGGAATGATACCAGTGAAAAGGGGGAAAAAAGTCCTGTTTTACCTCACCCTTATATCCAATTGCCCATTTTATTGCTTATAAAATGTCACATCCTGAGGTGTCTCCTTAGACCTGAGATCACCTCTGGTGGACATGCAGGTGGTTTGGAACCCAGCTCTTTCCAATGCCCGCCGATGAGAGACTGCAGGAGGCTGTTCTTAGAGGTTTTCATGGTTGTTTATTCTTCCTTATCTCAGGAATGCTTTGTCCAGCGAACAGCAGTCTGCTCGCCAGACGTCCATGGCAGAATCCGCCTGGCAGAGGCAGGACTTATCTTTTATAGTCTAAACTACGTACTAGGTATTTACAAATGACCCCCAATACAATACAATCTTGTTACATGGTCCAGATCTGTTCTCATCCAATCTAAGAGTGCCAGCGTGTCACCCAGCATGGATGACACGGAGGAGAAGGAGGAAGAATATCCACACCCCCAATTCTCCATTTTGGCCACGTGTCCCTTATCACAAACATTCTAGAAATCTGCTAATTCTACATTCTAACAGTCTAATTTACACTCCATTTACTTTTGTGGCTTGCATTTCTTCTCTCAATGTTGGCAAACTGCTCCAAGGAGCCAAATCCAGCCCCTGAGACACCTGGGTCCCATTCCAGGGTCTTTGGGGACCCCGCCAGGGGGGTCTTAAACCTTCCAAGGAAGCCAGAGGAATACTCTGGACCCCCACAATAAAATATAAGGGTATAATATATCTTCTGGTGTCTATGTAAAAAGCACATCACACCAGGACAAACAGCCTTAATAACTATTCCATAACCAGCAGGATAAATGAAAACAGAAGGGCATTTTAAGGACAAATTATGGCTTTCCCTGAAACTTTGCAAATTTGATATGCTTCACAAAAGTTACCAAGAATAGGGGAAGTTTACTGTCTTTGGATCATTTATAGATGAACTCAATGACAAGGTGTAGGAAAAATGTTTCAGTTTCCTGACCCTACAATCAGCCAAGTGGACAGACCCTTAGGACTGAAATACTCTGCAAGTACAGAAATACATTGCTTTTGGATCTAATACATCCTTAGGCAAAAATCAGCTTTCCATTTTTCCATTTCCTTCAAAGAACATCATAACAGGCAGAACGTAACAATAGTAATTAATGGAGCGAAGAGAAAAAGCTGTTCATTTTGTCCCCAAGACAATTTCCCTAATGTCTTTTTTTACTGAATCAGTCCAGAATATTATTTCAGACAGTGGCACAAAGGCATGGTATGTTTGCCAGCTTTGATAAGGACTGATGGCTCTAGCAACAAACAGCACAAGGGGACAGCTTCCAGCTTCCAGGGCTGCTAAATCCTGGGAAGCCTGTTCCCTTGGAAGCAGCAATACTGTAAGGAAAACCCACAAACCCACAATCCTTAAGCTAAATAATACTTATTTATCTAAAAAATAGGTAGTTTATGAAAAAGTCCTCAATAATCTCAATTGTTTCTTTGAACACCCACCCTGTTTAGTTCTTCCTTCAATATATCTGAAGCCAGTGTTGAAAACTGACCCTGCCACTCAAAGAAGGTGCTCATTTGATAGTTTGGTTCAGATTTAAAATGTAGTGGCCCTTAAACATTCTTTTATTTTTCTGTTTAAAACTTAGCTGGGCACTTTTCCAAGTGCTTCAATGAACTGAGGCCTTAATTATTATGTTTCAAAATACTGCTGATGCTCTGTAAAATGTGCTAACTTTTCCTGCCTAGAGGCAAGTGAAAGAAATTGCTGTTATTTATGTCCTGAAGTCTTCACTTAGTTCAAAGAGGGACTAAATCTTCCTTGACTTCAGCGGTGGCCTTTTGTAGCCTTTGAGCATGGGGTACAGCCCATATGGCTCACAAAAAATGTTCCCAAAATAAACAGAAAAAAAAAAAAAAAGATTTAATAAACAGGCAGAGTAAACACCCCTGAAATTGTCCAAAGACTCATCCAGGAAATCTACAGGGACTCCAATAAAACTCTGGAGTTTTTTGCAGTGATATTACTCCTGCGATTTTTTTTTTTTTCTTCATCATCCTATTGTCACAAAATATTTGCTGAAATGAGAGTAAATTTTATTTCATCTATCTGATATCTGCAGAGGAGAGATGCTATATAAAAATAAGGAAATATAAATCATGCAACTGTCTTCCAGAACTGCTTACCCTAGCAAATATTTTTCCTATAAAAGTAGTTTGAAAGGTAGAAAGTTGATGTGAAAAGCAATATTTACTAATTTCATTTTTTCATCATATGTCAAAAGGAAGGAATAATTATTTTAAATGTAGAGGGAAAGAAATCTCAGGTGCTTCTAGCTTGTTATGAGAAATATTTTACCATTCCTTCTATTTCAGTGACAAATTATACATTTTCTAATTTTCCATTAAATCTGCCTTCCTCTCATTGGTTCCATCACTTAAACTGGGAATTTCCTAAAATTTATAATTATTTGCTTATAGCTCTTTTCTCCTGAGGGCTGCCATGCAACAGGAGAGCCACCCTAGTTCGGATTTATCTGATGCAGAGTCCATTTCTGTGCACAAGTGCCCAGAGGGAAAGGAGAAACTGCCCAAATTCTTCCCTGCCTCTCAGAGGGTAGGCTGGTAGAGGACACCTTACTACATGACTGCCTCAAATACAAAATTGGGTTTTGTGCCCTGATTCACAGTAAGGCAGCAACAGTTTGGGACCAAGGGGGAGGAAATGTTGCCTTGGCTTTTAGCTTTTATACTTTTCAGAATCTCTGCTAAGTAGCTAATACTGCTAATTGTGAAACTCTGAAACCTCATATTAGGTATTAGTAAGTTCTCTTTACAGGGTAGTTGGACAAAACAATCCCTTCCCAGCTAGAGAATCAAGGACAACTGGTACCTAAAAAGCAAAAACAGTGAGGAAAAGGAGACAAGCCAGGGGGCTGAGACTTCATTCATGGGGCTATGGTTGGATAATTGACCCCAATATGCAAATGAACCAAAACTTATAAAAGTGTAAAAACTTATGACTGGGATCCATCTTGGCTTTGATTTGAGTGTAGCCCCAGTTGGGCTCTTGCACTGCCCAAAATGTATCCTTTCAATAAATACCTGTTTTATCCCTTTTGCTCTGTCTAGTCTCTGTTCCAGGTCAACAGTTCAACCCCACCTGGTCAGGCAGGTGCTGCATCCTCATTGCCAGCAGGTCTGACATTATTTGGTCACCTTCTTCTGTGCCATTAAGCAGCACATCACAGGGCACAGGCTGCTGAGCACTTTACTGTAAAACCTTGGAAAGCAATGTACTTTCCTCTCAGAAATAAATCCTACCAGTTGTGACTGCAATAGTGGTTGTTAGTGCAGCACAGAATTATAGCCTTGCACATTTATCAGTATTTTAATGTATATTCAAATAAAAATGTTTACCTGGAAATTCCCCAAAGCCAGACCCTGCTTTCACCACTAAGCAGCCCAGGGATGCCTTTCATGGCAGAAAAAGTGGCAGTCAGGGAGTGTCTCTGGCCCACCTGGGTCAGTCCCCCATGGCTCCCAGCACATCTCTCCCTTTCCTGCAGATAATTTACCCAGCTGCCAGAGCACCACTCACAGCATACACAGTGACAAGTTGTTGCCTGATTTTGTCATGTTGCAGTGTTTACAGTCTGATGGCCACCAGCTCTTTAAAATTCATTTTTGCAAGCACATTTTCACAAATGTTGAAGACAGCCTTAGGACATACCATCATAACTCAGTTTTCCCTCCCCTCAGGAACAAACTAAGTGTGGCAATGCAGAGCAAGCAGGGCCTAGTCTGATAGACTTCATCATATATATATTTACCTTGCAAACACAACTGTGAAACTTGAAAAGAACACAAACATTCAAAGTGATGTTTCTTCACACAGAAAAATAATCCATCAGTCCTCATGAGAGAGAATAAAATTCCTCCATTCAGAGGATGTACTAATTTACATCATCCTTTCAGACATGCAAGAGGCATATGTGAGATCTATATTCACCTCACATCAGATGCCTGTTCACTTTGTACCTAATCTAAATTAAATTAACCTAGCTTCCATTCACAGTGAGTGAAGAGAGATTTCTAGAGGTTATTAGAGATTACTCCTGGCCCCTAGCTTCACTTGGCTAAAGTTAGAGGACATTCACTTTTTTTTTCTTATATTACCAGGAGATCAGAACTCATTCCCTCACTCCCTTTAGAAAGGACCAGCTTCAGCTTATGTGGTTGAAGAAGAATTTCTATTCATTCTCATAAAGCAAGATTACTGACTATGCACCTATCACTTTTTCATGGCAAGGTAGATCCTTTCTGTCTAATTCTATGTCTCCTTCAGCAACATCTTATCACAAAAAGTTAGTCACTCTCTGAGTCTCTTATCTGCTTCCAGGTTGCCATTAACACATCTGCTCAGATGCCTTCTTGCCCATTCTCTGCCTCTTCTGCCACTTTTGTACACACTGATACACACAGAGTAAAAAACCTGATATATAAATTGCCTTTATTCCCTAGGGTATTAGAGGAATACATTCCATCATCTGGCTAAGCCCTTGCCTAAGTGCCTAAGTTGAGCCTGAAGCTCAACTTCCCATTATTACAGCTGTTGCTAAATTAGGCATTTAATAGTCTTATGATTTGTCCTGGAAGTCATTTATCACATTCAGCAGCTTCAATAAAGTGGTTTAAATAATTATCCAATAGTAAAATAGTATTTTTTAAAAGTTAAAATAAATAAATAAATAAATAAATAAAACTAGGGAGAAATAGAAGGATTCAAAAAATCACAGAAAGCATTTTTTAACTGGGCATACAAATACAGGAAGCTATGTTCAGTATCATGCATATTTTGTTCAGTTAAAAATCCCTTTCAGTTAAAAATATTTTAATGATTGGCACATGAAAACAGAATTCATCAAAGTTCAGTCAAAGATGAATACCATGCAGATATTGGTGGATTGAAAACCTTACTACTAAGGTAATTTCAGAGAAATATTTGGGGTTTTTTCTGTAAAACCTCCTGGTTTTAGCTAAGCTAAGCTCTTCTATTTTCTTCCCCTTAACTTCCTAAATAGATATTTTTATCTTAACTGTTCTTCCACTATTTTATAACATTGTTGTGAATTACTAGATTTTACAGCTGTTATTGTTTCTGTGTTGTTGTGTTTTGTAGGTGTCACAAGAATTCATTCTTCTCAACACTGTAAAAAGGCAAATACAGACAGACAAGGGGTTCAGGAAACCAGGGAGACAGTGCTGGACACCATGACAGGCACTGTTCTTGGCATATAAAGAAGTTCATGCATTTCTTATATTTTGAAAATGTCAAAGCAAAGGAAAGAATTTTAAGGACTGATTTGCAGAAGAGCAGCATGGTCAGCAGGAGGATGTTATTGGTAAGACATTTCTCCCCGGACATGAGGCACAGAACAGGAGAAAGCACAGTGACTGTCACTTGAAATTCAGTCAATATGAGTAGGAGAGCTGGCATTGTGTGAGCTTCTTGGGCTCAAAGTGAAGACAGACAATTCAGATTCGATATTTTAGAGGACTGGGGGACAGGAGAGGATGGAGAGAGAGAGAAGTTGCCCACTCCCTGCAGACCTTTGCATATGTAAATGCTGGTACCAGAGGCAAGGTCTAGGACAGAGCTGTGGGGGTCTCATTTTGCACATACCCTGCCTTGACTGACACAGCTGCACTGACAACTCTGAACTGAGGATGCTGCTGCAAGGATAAAGGGATTTAATTCTTAAAAAAGCCACTGCTGATGTGTTTTGATACAGCTGAGCATGGCCACAAACTGCATTGGCAGCACAATGCTAGTCTGCATGTAGTGATAATGCTCTCTTGGGTGTTTCTGCATGCACCAGTTCTCACACGAGGCTGGTGCTCACTGCTGAGCTGCTTTACTGCCAGAGAAACAGAGCTAGGAGCTATGGAAACACCATGTGAAACCAGGGTGAGCTCAGCACTGTGGTGGGTAAGCTGGAGAGCCTTGAAATAACCCAGTGCCTGAGAGCCAGCAGTCCCTGCCAGCTCTCATACCACAGTGATTTATGGAGAAGTTTTCTAAAAGTATTTTTCTCCAATATCTAATCAAAAAGTAGCCTGGAGGTTTCAAAAGCATTCAGAACTCCTGGAAACAGCACTTACCCTTTTTGGTTATTTTCACTTAGAGCAGCTAAATACTTACCTATCAGACTTTCAAATCTTGTGCCTCAAGGGCAATTTTGTGAGAGTTGTGGGTAATTAAGCTGTTAATGAGGTTAATATGAAAGACTCTAGATATGCTGTAGTTCATGAAACAACAACTTAGTTAACTTTGTTAATGTCTAGTCACTTCTTCTCTCGCCAGTTTATAACAATAAAACATACAAATGTATTTGAACTAGAAAAATACTCCATTTTCAGCTGGAAGAGATTTGCTTTCAACCCAGACTGTCCCTTACCACCTTACCTTTCCTCACACAGTCCTGTAAATAGAGAGAACATCATAAAATATCAAAATCACAAATATTAGACCTTCCACTGAAGTAACAAGTCTGGCATGAAATTTTCATTTGACTGGCAAGGTAGCAAAGATAAGTTCTCCACACTTTCTTCAAGCTGGTACTTCTAATCCACCAGTGGACTCCCTGTGCACCCAAAAATGATGGTCATTGTAAAACATCAGAGATTTTGGAGTTTGTGTTAAGTCCTTTTCAAATAAAAAATAAATCTGTGAATGTTATTTCTCATTTACGTAGGGAAACTTCTCTTCCTCCATGAGAGGATGTGGCACTCACACCTCTAAGAAACAAGGTACATTTGAATTTTATTGTGTGAGTCTGGGTGAATACCTTTTATTCCACATCATGAAAACATTATTTCCATTATTTTACTTATTTTACTTTTACAACATTTTTTCTTGACTTGGGGACATTTTCTTTCTAAAAACTTGTGGATATATAAAGCGACTCTGAAGTTTCCCTGGAAGTGTTCCAGAAAACAGCAGACATACCTTTGGTTGGTTCACCCAGAAGCCCCCTTTGTTGTGTCCTTCATTCTCATCCTCATGACAAGAAAAATCAGAGCCTGATTGTGTTGTCAAAGAGCTTTTAGCAGTTATTTGATTCAAAATGCAGCTAAATTGTCAAGATATTTCTTCCAGCTTTCACCAGTTCATGTTTCATAGCACAAGACAGTCTTCAAAAACACACAAACCTGAAAACTCAACCCAAATGTCTGGGCAGCTTTTATCCCCAGGGAATTCTCAGTTCCTATAGCATAAGCCCTTAGATTTCTAATTTTGTTAATCAGTTGCTAACAGCTTCAGGTCTGAGCCAAACTAATTTATGTCCCCAGAGAATGGCCCCACAATGGCAGTAGCAGTGCTTGGAGCAGCAGTTCTGCAATATTGCCAACACCTGAAAAGGTTTTTCAGAGCAGAGCAGACAGAACCAGTGGATCCATAAAAGGCTGAGTTTATAGTCAATGCAGAAATTAAATCCAGTAAAAGTTAAGAATTTTATCACTCCTGCGGTTTCTTCATTCCATTTCTTCTTTAACATTTGTAGCAACTATGAATGTTATGACTCATAAAATTGTTGATTATTTTTATTGCAGTAGGTTGAAAATTTAATGGGTTTGGTACAATGACAGAAGTATTTATATTTACAATATGAATCTCAGGATGTGCAAAACTGTGCAGTGTAGTGTTCTACATAAACACATCCTGTAATTCTTTGAATGAAAATATATTAGCATTCCTTCAGGCAGAATAAAATATGAAATAACTAAGGAATATATTATTATCAATGTTAGTAAGAAAGGAAATCATTAATTATAAAACTTGCTACTGTTCTTTAAGCTTCACTTTAAGCAGCTAAGTTCAAAGTGCAGAACCTGAAAACCCATCTGGTCCAGAAGATTTGTCATGACTATGCATTGAATTGTTGGCAGTAAATTACTTTAAAAGCTTAGATTTCTTCAAGTATTTATGTGTGCAGTAATCCAGGAGCCAGATTAGCAAACCTTTCCAACACTTCAGGGCTCTGAATTAAACACAACAAAAGAATTGCTAAAAGAAAAAGGTTGTGGTCATGATCTTACATCATCATTGTCCACCTGTTTCTGGATATTTTATTCCAAATTAAATGGCAAGAGTTTGTGTTAAATTTTTGAACAGGACCTCTGCACCAGTTTTTGAGTTACTGACTAAGAAGGGCTTCTGGTGCAGATTTTAGGAGGCTAGAAAAAAAATCAAGAATTCTGGCCTTGAAACACATCAAGGAAAAAATGCTGTTGACTTATTCAAAAGATTTGGATTTGGTCTTTATTCATTCACTTCCAGTAATTTCTAAATATGGGTTGTGAGCTAATTGGGTCTGACTCTTTGGACAAGTTCACTTTAGTGAGTCTGTGTTAATACTTAAGAACCTGATGGATTTTACTTTTAGATTGTTCAGAGTCATTTATTTCAGATATAATTTACTTCAGTTATATATTAATTGCAGTTAAAGTCTCTTTATTTTGGTCCCTAACAGCTGTTATTGAGCAAAACTGAATGAAAAACGCTCAACTTGTTCTTAGAGACACCAACAAATCAACATTTTAAAATCTCCTTGAAAATAAAGAGATGAAATGCACCATGCAGCAAACCAAACTCCAGTTAGATGACAGGAGGTTCATTTTTGAAATCATGATCCAAGTTGCCACATAAAAGCAGTGCCTGTTTGTAGAAAGCATGTGCAGGTTTTCATTTACTGGGCTAATCTCACCCATAATTGTTTACACTTCAAGACCCCAGGGCCTCATTTCTCCTGTTGACTGACAACAGAGGTAAGGATAGTTTTAAGACACCACAACTTCCAGATATGAAATGAAAATATTTTAATGGCATCCACAAATGACAACAAACAACATTAAGGGAAGGACACACTGGATATGCAGGATGAGTGGAAAAATGGCCATGTTTTTGAAAAATTCTCTCTCCAGCTCCTAGCAAAATTGAAGTGTCACATTTCTATATCTGAGAAATGGCCTTAGAAAATTGGTATCAAAATGCAGCATATAAGTCCATCCCCCATGTAAACATTCCAATGGGAGCTATTATTGCTGGACTCTGGTGATAATTGCTCTCACTGTGTTTCCCAGGATCTGTCTACACACAATTTTTACCTACAATTACTTCAGCCAGGCCTTTCCCTGTATGTCACCTGCTAAAAGTGAATCAGAAATCCTGCCTGACAGCAGGTGCCACAGCAGCCCCTGCAAGTCCTTGTGCTGAAGCAGGTTGACAACCTGCTCTCACCTGAACAGGGAGCTGCTCTCTGTTCTGCAGGGGTGCTCTCTGATAAATTATTTTAGGCTTCTGTATACAATACATATTGATATCTGAGTCCTTTAATGCAATGCACTCTGCATTTGTCTTTCATATGTGGAAAAATTTGGAATAGGTGCATAAAAACCAGGAGAGAAGCACATCAATAAGAATTAGAGGACAGCAAAAACTGGCCCCAGGGCTTACCATCCGAGTCCAGCCCTCTCCCAGGACATCTTGCTCCTGCCTGGCTCAGCCCCATGTGTCTCTAAGGCATCCTGCATGCATGTAGGATTATACAGGTACAACTCATAGTAGAGGACTAGGGAAGCTTCTCTCCCCAGCAGTGCCTAAGACCTGGGCTGCTGCCACTGCCCTCCCTCAGTTTTGCCTCCTGACTCACCCTAGGTCACTGGTTACTTGTGTTTAATACAGCAGTGTTTTGTACTGCCTACATATTTTGCAATGAAGTGGTCTGAGGATCAGTCATTACATAACATTTCCTCATTCAAACTATACTTCTATCAGCAAAGTATCTAAAGAAACATTTAATTGCTTGAATCATCTCATCTCTTTCAGCACAAAGTCAGAAGATTTTGAAACATACACTCCAGTACTTCATGGCTAAGTGCAAATGAATAGCAAATGCCACTTTTCTGCTGGTGGCCATCAGAGCTACTCCAACTTCCCATAAATTGGAAACAGAGAAAATATACAATGAGGAAAATAGTATGATATGAATCATTCAAATTTTATACAAATGTATGTACTCAAAGCAGTTTTGCACAAAGCATAAAAAAACAATTTGGAACTAATTTTTACTTTTGAATTTTTGTCTTATAAGGAACCATTTTTTATTTGAGAAATAAGCAGTGTGTTGACTTTAATGTAAGGAAGGTTTCTGGGGAGGCTTTTCCCCACAAATCTGCTGCTTTGTGGCTTGGTTTCTTTGCTTGATGCCTTTGCCATGCCTGAGCTCCCAGGGTTAGTTTCTCCCTGTGGGGCTCCACAGAAGGCTCCAGTCTGAAACCCAACAAAAGTTGCATTGCTAGCAGCAGCATAAAACATCTTATGGTCTGTCTGCTCCCAGCTTGTTTACTCTCAGTAAACACACCCAAACAACTTGCCAGGGAAATGGACCCAGAAGAATAAGCATCCCTTTACTGAAGGAAATGAATCAACCTATCTGCCTCAACAGCAGCAATTGGGATTGCAGAGAGGGAATAGGAAACAGCTGTAGACAGCAGTGCTCACAAGAGCTTGTTCTGGGTGTACTGATCTTCCTTTGCATGAACTCTCTGCATTACTCCCCTGAGTTAAACAGTGCACAGAACCTGAATTCTACAGGCAAAGGCAAAGATTTGAGGAGTTAAGATTTGATGTCCATTGACTCTATTTTGGGTCAAGCCCATCAGTGATTATCTAAAATGCAACCAACATAAAGAATTAATGGTATTATGTGCCTAAGGGGCTGGACCTGTTTCAGTAGGTACCATTCAGCTTGCACACATAGACAAATATCTTTGGAAGAAATGCAACAATAGCCCACAGAGTGATGCAATCCACTAGGCACATACAAATTTACCCTCAAATTTCAGACTGACTTGGACTGACCCAAGGGGAGGGAAACTGTCAACCTCTGCCTGGAAGAGATAAAATATCAATTCATGAAACAGGCAAATATCTGTCTATTGCAGGAGTCAAATTATACTGAAGATAACTCCTACAAAATTGTTTCATACCAACCTTCTCCAGACCTGAATGGCTCCTGCTGCCAGAAGCTACATGGACCCCTAATGAATTTGATATAACAAATTGTTAACTGTTGTGTGAGTATGGGGACATTGCACAGGATTCCAGAGCATGCCATTCTTATCCATCAGACATCTAGCTCTCCTGCACAATATATCATGCATAATTAAAAAGCTCCTCAAACATCAATAAAAACTAGTCAGCCTATTTATTATGGCCTGCCTGAAAGGCACAGTTGAGTCTGCCTAAGCCTTCCAACTTAGCTTCTAACAAGGTCAAGGTGTTATGCTAAGACTGACCAAGAACCCAGTAAATGAGATTTTTGCCGTTAGGACTTCCAGGCTCTATATTGGCCTGAAATTGCACAGCCTGAGGCTCTGCCTTGGACGGCCTGAATTCAGCTGTTTAACTGTGACAGCAGTCAATGGCTGGTAGTTGTTGCCTAAGCTTATTTTGGTTGAATTACAGTTTATAGTTTAATGAATACCTATGCTGTGCAGACCAAAGTGCCTCTGAACTGCCTGGAATGAAATTGGTGCAGGATCATACTGGAGGTCACAGATTATAAAACAAATCATGGTGATAAAGTCAGCAGTCCCTACAGGAGTATGGCCTTGCGTTGCTCTGGAGAAACATTTCTAGCAGTTAGAAACAGAATAGAAAAATTAAATAAATGGGAAGCAGAGATCAGCACAGAAACAAACTGTTACAAAAAGCAAACAAAATAAACCCAAGCAGAACCCAAGAGAATGGTGTAGAAAAGTTACAACTGTTAGTGTTTGTCCTGGAAAACAGGAGGGAGACAGGACACCTTTCTCTTCCCTGGTTAATGCTGCAGGGTATTGACAACTCCTCATAACCCACCCACAGGTACACACACTGAAACTCAGCCTGTCAACTGGAGAAGCATTGCAAGGTGAGCATAAGAAATACACTAAGAAGGAAATTTTATTTTATCATGTTTTAACTTTATGATCAAGAATTTCCAGTTTTTAGTTAGATATATGGAATATGAATATGTAATATTTTATATAATGTTTTCTCATATATGTATGTTCTCCTTTTTCCTTATGAAAGGAATTTGAGCATAAGAATAAAATCATCCTAAATATTTCTATTCTGGCCACTGAGTTGCTTCCCCAGCTGATCTCCCATCCAGAAAAATTATACAGCATGTCTTACGAATAGTAATCTGTTATTAGATTGTTATTGGAAAAATTTTGTGTTGTCTCAGACTCTCAAATGCCACTGCATTGCAGAGAATGACTCATTCACACTGCATAGCAAATGTGTCTGAAAAAGCCAAAGGTGCTTGTTGGCAGCCACTGGGCAAGTGAAGCTTTTGTCACACAGCAATCAAAGCCAGAGTTCAGAATTAGTCACTGCACACAGGACCTGAGTGCATTCAGCCATTTCAGGAGTTTTATTCCTGGTAAAGAAAGAAGTGGAGAGAAAAGAAGAAATATAAGACAAGCAGGAGCATGCAAGTAGAATCCAGCAAAGGGATCAAGACAACAGAGAAATAAACTGCAGAGCAGTTTGAAGAATTGCCCTGGATAGAATGTTTTGAGTAGACAGAAGACCAATTGGTTCATGCTTGTATTATGTATCCTCCTACATTCTTCATGAATATGGCAAGCATAAGCTACCAGTCACCAAGCAACTGGAAACTGTAATATGAATTAATATTAATAAAAATGCAGAAACTCTATCATAAAACTTAGGGGTTGAACTGTAAACAGGAAGCAATGAAATATGCATAAATGGAGTGATTTTAGCTTTTTTTAAAGTGCTGCTTATTTCAAAGTATTTTTATTCACAACTGTTCTAACAATTTTTGACTGGGACAACATGCTACAGCTCCTAATGTAAGTCTGGAATTATAAAAGTTGTAATTCCTTATTGCAAGTAGAGCTCCTTCCTATGCCAGGTAGAAAGACATCAGCAGTTCTAGGATACATTTCTGAGAAACAACCTTGCAAGTTCATCTATCAAATGGTAGATCCATTTCATATGTTGTTTCTTCTAACATAAATTCATTTAGAAACTACCCATTTTTGATCACCCAGAAGTTTTGCTGATAGTTTCAGGAAATGTATATGCAAGGTCTGAGCCAGCTCTCTTTCACTGCCATGGAAGAGTCAGCGAAGGTTAATATATAGTTTAGATCACAGGGAGTAATTTTGCTTTGCACAGGGTTGCCAAAGCCCCCATGCAGACATGTATGTTTTAAAAATCTTGTGCATGCTAAGTCCAGCACCTTCCAGAAGCTTGGGACCCCCAGCTCCCACTTGGTGTAGTCAATTCAATCATTTTAACCTCAGCTTGCAGGTAAAATTTCAGAATGAATATATGGATTTTATCTATTTTAGACAAGCTTTGGAGTTTTTGCACTTTTCCAGCTTTTGGTGCTGTCAATTTTTAAGATATGAAAATGAGTAAAATCAGGTGGGCCTCATTCTTCTTCCACAAGCAGAAGAATCCATTCCAGGGCAGCTCTTTGGTCACAGGGTCTATGTTTGACTGTGCTCAGGACCTGCCTAGAGAAGCTCCTCATGGTGCTAGACATGCATGCAATGAGCTGAGCAGCTAGAAACCCACTGGATGGGTCCTAAAGGTAATAAATAGAGCTCCTGCCTGATCAAAGGATTGTGTGGTTTCCCATAATAATCAGCAATTCCTCTACCAGCATTACTAAAAATTCTGCTAAGTATGGTTTAACAAAGGCAGAACACTCAGTTCAACCTCATGCAGCCCCTCCTAGGGCAAACTTAGCCATGGCCAAATCTTCCAAATTTGCCTAAGAAGCTCACAGCAGAGGATCTCCTGGCAAATTATAAAAAACAACACACATCCTATTCTTTTGAGCCATCAATGAAAATTTTAAAAAATCTGAAAGTAAAAGTGAAATACAAAACATAGCATTATGGAAGTAACTTTAAAATAATAGTAAAAAAATAAAATCATAAAGAAACAAAAGCAGGAATTTTTTTTACAGATGCTGAACTCTTGCTCTTCTGTGTCTCCCAAAAAACCCAATGTAGACTCACATTCTCAGCCAAGAAAAGGACTGGAAATAATTCCTGCTCTTCACACTGGGGGAAGCAGAGGATGGAAACTAAAACCAAACATATAGAAACATCTTCAGCAGCTCCAAGGCCAAGGATAATGGTAATGTGAGCCCTGATACTGGTGCATTAAAAGAAGATCCATTTAAGGCTAAGGACCCAAGAATCCCCACAGACCTTTACACAAGTTAAAAAAAAGAAAAAGCAAGGGAAAAAAAGAAAGAAAATTGATAGTGTACTTAAAAGTAATGACCTAAGGTTAATTTGGTACTTCACTGACTCAATTTGCAAATGGATTATGATGGAGAAAAGTGTCTTTCTGACAGAGTTCACACATGGCAATGGCCCTGAGCACATACGTGTCTCTATGGAATAAAAAGTACATTTTACTTTCTATGGAAGAAACTATTTCCTTCTCACTTTAACAATAAGTTTCATCTCAAAAGCTGATTTCAGGGGTTTTTTGTATCTAATTGGAATTCAGTGTTTGATTTACTATTTCAAAGCATATTTTTATGGAAGGCTCAATCTTAACATTTTGTTCAGGGTGTTTCTTGCCAATCCTTCCTTGCACTGTCAGTTTTTTCCTCACTGCCTTTTTGGTGACTGAAGCTAGGCTCTGCCACCTCCCACTCCATCTGTGACCCATTGGTGTTATGGAGAAGCAATTCTGGACTTCCATTGCTTCAGTCCTCTTCCCTTTATCTCAGCCATGGCAGTGTCCTCTGTGTTTTGTGATTTATTCCTTCCTACCTTGAGAAACTGTGAAAACTTCAGTCATACTCCCTTCCAGCCTAAAGCAGCACAGTGACACTGAGGGTATATTGTATCACAGCAGATGGTTAACTTCACAGAAAAGCTGTGAAGAAAACCTATTGACCTTGTTTGCAAGATTGCAGGGAACAGGAACCCTCACCAATTCCTCTGGTCTCCTCCACATTTGTGGGTCATCCTATCCCTTGGGAATGGGAATTTATCTTCCAAGCTGGCTGACAGAATTATTTCATTTCTGGGTGGCATTGTACATTTCTATATTGGACTAAATGCCCTAATGTTCTAAAAATGTCCCATTTTCAGACACTCTATACCTTGCCCAGGTTTATTCCTCAGCTCTTCCAGTTAAGAGCACAACTGAGCCATGAGGGGACATTGGCAGTGGCCTGATGGCTGCTGGTTGCAAGGCAGCATCACCTACTTGATCCCACCTCTTCTCCTGTACATGTAAAACTGTTTGGGACCTTTGAATTTTGCAGGGAAAATACAGGTCATGGTGCTTCAGGTAAACCCTGAGGCCACATTTAGGATGAGGGTGGGTTGCACACATGTACAACCAAATTGACATTTGGGTAAAATGAAGGTTGAGGGAGGGTGGCTGAGTCAGAGGAGAGAATGATCTGACACAATGCATCAAAAAAACAGTCTGTCTTTTATCCGTGAGCTATTGTGAGAAGCAAAAATAAAATTTTTCAGAGTAGTCCTTTTAAGATTTTCTTACCCTTAGAGACTGCAGTGGGAGGAATGAAATTCTACTTCTTCTTCCAAAGCACATTCAGTCTTTTCATAGCACAAATATTGTGCTCACAAACATTCCTCTTCATTACATCCAATTATTTGGACTAGCCTAATTTTCACTAAATATGCATTCTAAACAACAGACAATACCCTTACACCAGTCCTGCAAATGACTTTTCACTGATACCCAGGCAGGTATTTAATGCACAATGAAGAATGACTGCTTATATAAGCACAAGGTTTTCCATACCTTCTACAAGAAACTGTTCAATATATTCTTTATTTTCATTCAATTGGTTTGAATACAAAATAATGATTAGAGATGAGCATGAAAAACATGGCTTAACAAAGGCAGAACACTCAGTTCAACCTCATGCAGCCCCCTCTAGGGCAAATTTAGCCATGACCAAATCTCCCAAATTCACCTAAGAAGCTCACAGCAGAGGATCTTGGGCTCTGGCTCCAGAAACATTTCCATGCCAGCCCTGGAGCAAGGCTGACTGAGGGGATCCACAGGATGTAGACTGAGAAGAGTAGCCAGGCTGCAGGCTGAACAGAGTCACCACCTTGCAGAGGCCATATTTCAATATGTTCCTGGGCTGAAGGGAGGAACAAATGGTAAAAAACCCCACTACAAAATGGATGACTTTTCATATAGGTTTTGTGGTGATCAGATTCAGGACTAAAGCAATGAGAGACCAGAGAAATGCAAAATACTCTGCATGTTTGACAGAATCTCCCATTGTCTACCCCAAAATATGGAGAGGAGTAGGAGAACAACTAAGCAAAGTGGCCTCTCTGTCACCTGCCATGGAGAGGGAACAATAACCCTTCTAGTTCCTCCCTTCTGATCTGTTAAGTCAGCCTAATACCTGGCTATCTCGACAGAAGGTGCTCTCAGGGCTAGTCTCTGGGGAGAGGGGAGGGAGGCATCTCCACTGGGTGGCTTGGCACCCCTTTGGGAGGAAGGATTAGGGGATTCTGTGCTGTGGGTGTACACAAGCCAACAGACATCAGCCAAACTTCACTGCAACTATGTTATTCTTACATTCAAGTCCTACTGAGACAACAGAAATCATTAATTTCATATATTACCTGAAATCCCAGCAGGGTGGTGATGGGGTCCATGACCAGAGCTCCTGAGTGCTGTTGGCAAGACTCACATAAGTTGGAAATAATGCCCACGGAAAGAGCTGCCCCCTCAGACTGTAACTGACCATTATATTGCTCTTTTTGGTCTTGCAGTGTGAAATAGAATGCAGAAAAAAAAAAAAAAAAAAGCCAAAAATTAACCTGTCAATTATGTGCTATTATAGCTATAGCTATAATAAGCTAATGCTTTAAGCTCGATTTTCCTCCACATTGTATAAGTAAAGCAAGGTGAACATATTAATAAAATATTTAAAGAAGCTCAGTGTTCTGTAATTTTTGTCGTTTTCTTTTCCTAAGAAATCAATGTTTATAAAACAGCAAACATTTAACACTATCCCATTTTCAGGAAAACATGTGTGAGTACAGAGTAGAAGAGCCCAGTCTGAAAATGCTTCACTGACCTCATGACATAGTGAGAACAGAAAGGATCATCATGAAGTATCAGATAACCCCAGAGAATATTATATTTGTTTTTCAGGTTGTGATACAGGCACATACTGACCCCCAGAAAATTATTTATCTACTTCAAGATGTCTTTTCTCATTCCTACAAAGAGCACAGTTCAAAATGTCCCACATGCATGTCACTCAGTCCAATTCCCAGCTTTACTGACCATTCATTAGAGGTTAATGAATGTGTTTTAATTATTCATACAATTCTCTCCATTCAAATGCAGAAAGCTGAAATTTAATACAGAAATGACTCTCAACCTAAAGGCATTAGATAACAGCACCCAAGTTCATGGGAACTAATCATACAGAATCTTAAACAGAGTCTACCAGCTTAGAGTCTGCACACTCACCCAGGCAACTGAAGCTAATCAATTTACTGCCTCAAAAATAAAAATGTGTCTAGAGATATTATCCTATAATTTCCCATTATTGAAGACACAGATCTTAAAAAAGCATGTATAGGTTTTGAAAAAATTTTCCCTAATCTCTTTACCTGATTATTTCATTTGTAAATGTCTCAGATGTGGGCTTTACCAAAAAATACTATTTGTAAAAAAAAAATTAATGTCCCAATTTTCTTGTGAGCAAACAAGGTCATAAATCTCATCTACACTCTCCTTGTACCTCCTGATCTATCTTTTTTGTATATTAAATCTGGTATTTAGGTCTTAACTCAGTACATTAAGAAATATAACTTGAGCTTCAAGGAAAATAAAAATGTGATCCACATTGGCTGTTTGCCAGTTGTTACCCTGTGAAAAGAAACAGTTCATGCTTCAGCTTCCCTGGGGTTAAGTCACCAATGGCTGCTAAAAGTCAGCCTGTGCCTATGGAACCATGAGCTAACAGCACCCCAGTAAATAATGTGATAATGTCATTTCTTTTATACCTAGGGGACTAAAGAACAGGAAAACACAACAAACTTCTCTGCATCAGGCACTGAGACAGAGCAGAACCTGGATCAAAGCTGAGGATGGGTCTGTGGCCTGGCTGCTGTGGTATGCAGCAGTTCTGACATGTTCCCTGATGTGCCACCACAGGGGCATCCTTCCTCCCAGCCAGGGCAGCCACAAACACCAACAGCTCTCCAGCACACAGGGAAAAAGCTTTTTGCATCACCCAGAGCCCTGCATCTCACCACAGACATTTGGAGCAACTGAAGGCAGAAGTAAACACCTCACTAAAAATAAACAGAACTCGGCATAAAGGTCTGAGAAGGAAATGCCTTTTCAAACATCAGACACCAGCACAGCACTGGCTGCCTGCAAGGGGGGAAGGAAGGGCTAATGGCCCTACAGCCATGACACACCACTGCTATTCATGGCAAATATTCTCTCTAGTGAAATGTACCACATTATGAACCACCCATGACCACTCAGCTGGTTGGAGCATTTGGCTGCTTAAATATCCTAACTGTGCTGGAGGAGATGGCTCAGGGCCAGGAATTAGCCCCAGGTCAAACTAATTTACATAAATTACATTTTCCAACAGTTCTGGAAATAAATGGTCCTGAAAACTCACAGATGCTTAGTATTGTGCTAATAACTGCATCAGGCATTCTGAATTCCTGCATTTACTGGGGTCTGAGGTTTCAAGAGGACAGCAAGCTCTCCCAGAGCAAGCTACATTTTCACCAGGCTGCCCTTCCACCTCATTTCAGCTCGATCCAGCCATGCCCTGACCCAGGAGCATTGTCTGTCTGAAACAGGCATCCTACCTGAGCAGCCAGGACAACAAGCATGACTATCCCTGTGAAGGGCAATGTAATGGTGGTGGTATTTGTACTACTTAATTAGTGGCTTGTCTTTTTTTTTTTTTTTTTTTTTTTTTTGTCTTTACTCAGAGTTAGGATTAAAAACATGAAGGAGATGAATTTTCTTGCTTTTGGGCTTGGTTGTTTATTAAATCTTATCTGAAGTACAGAGAGTTCTGCAACACTTCTAGCTACCAGCTAAAAGTGAGCAAAATGGAGGTTTGAATTTGGCTATTTACAAGGTCTTTTAAAGCTAAACAGTCCAATAGAGAAATAGCACCTATTTTATTTATACTTTTGACCCAATAACCAAACTCTTGTGACCCACAGTGCACCACTGTCTAACTAGAAACTACTACCTGAAATCATGAAGAAGAAGACAGAGACAACACCCAAAATCCTCCATCTTGTCCCATACCTATTACTATATTAAAAAAACCCTCAAATTTAAAACCCTTCACCATGTGAAATCACACACTTCCATTTTAACTACACACCCATGACTCTAACTCCATTACTAAAATTTGGAAGCCTTCTCCAAAGCCTCAAGTCAAAATCAGTATTCTCCTAAGAGTCAGTATCAAAAAACATAAAAAACTCAAAAATCCCAAGTTTTTAAAATCCAACAGGGCAAGAACAACTTGCTCCACCAAGTGTCCAGCCTGCTTTCCATGCTCTGGGCTGTGCTGGAGCTCCCCTTCAGCAGGCACACGTGTGGTGCTTCCTGCAGACCTCTCACGGGCAGTGGGAGCAGAGCTGTGACTCAGGTGTACCCAAATCTCAGAATTCAGACTCAGGTTATGACCTTGTCCTAAATGGACACTCCTTACTCCCACAGGGAAACTCCTCCACACTGCCTACCCAAGCTTCAGTGTCAGTGACAGTGACAGCAGAGAAATCAGAAGTGTGTGGCTTGTTGCTCAATTTTACATTCTTTTTTTGTATTCCCTTACACTGCACACAAAGCTCTCTGTGTGTATATATTTGCACTGTAATATAAGGATGAATTTCAAGGCACACAGATTTATGGTGCATACTACACATGCCATCTCTGTAGCTCTCAGCAGCCCCAGGATAATTTTCCTGTCCAAGGATCCTTTTTATTTTAAGGCTGAAGTAACATTTCTTTTTTCTTTTTTACTGAAATACAATGAGTGGGATGACTTTCTATAAAGATTACAAGTGATATAGGGCAGGAAATACATACAGGTATAAATCTTGGATTTATTTATAAAAAAAAGATCATCAGAAATACCTGCAGTCATTTTGCATATCTGATCATTCATTTTGTGCTTAGTGACAGGAGGTACCTCCCTGCATCTCTTCCCCTAAATCTTCAGCTTATATACTTCGTTTTTCAAAAATCAACACATTTAGACAAGTATTTGACAACTTTGCATCTAACAATATTGAAATCTGTGCAAGATAATCCACAAATGTAACACAGATCTGTACATCTCTGCTCTGCAAGTAGGTTTTCTTGTCACATATGTATCCAGAGATCCAGACCAAACCAGCACAGCTGAGGTATACTGCAGAGATTTTGTTTAGCAGAATAGTCAAGCAGACTCAAGTTTAGTTCATATACAACCATTTTTAATTTAGCTTATACATGTAAACTCTGTAGGACTGGACAGAATACTCCACAAAATTAAGCACTGGATCCACAACACAAAAACCAAGGTTACTCATGTCATCATTTGTTTCTCAGACATGTATTTTATCATATGACGTGCTATTCATTTATGCCTCCTTTAAAAAAAAAACAGAACACGTGCTTGTGAAGCCCTGAGTATTACTTAAAGATGCTCTTCCACATAACATTTCGTGATCTCATGGATGAACAGCAGATCCTTTAAAACCAAGTCTCTGCTGTGATGAAAACCAGCTCTGGCAGAGCAAAAACAACACACTCACAAATATCCTTAAATAGCCAGCAAGCACAGAAACCTTGCTGCTTGCAAATTGCATTATTTCCATATTTGCACCATAATACTACTGTTGGTACAATGTTTAGCCTCCATGCTACGCTGTTTCAAGCAGTGGTTAAAAATAAAATAGATACCATCAAAATACAGTAAATATGCATTTTTTGTCCATCTCCATTTGTGTCATTTACAGTATAGCAGGCCTTAAACAGGAAAAGATCACAAATAGATCACTTTCATAGTAAGAAGAAGGGATCCTTATAGTTTTGTGCATTCTGTGACACAATAACAAGTGAAGAGCTCAACTCACATCCACAGCTTTGCATTTGGCATCTATCACAAGACACACCTTTATCATTCACATCTGGAAAAAATTAAGAGGGAATGCAAACTTTTCCCAGAAGCTTTGAGGCAGCCATTGATCACTTATCCTTTTTTGTCCCCTAAAGGAATAAGGGCAAAGAAGGGAGGCTGTTCTTTCAGTGAACACAAGCTGTAATCTACATCCAGGGGTTGTTAAGCAGATCTGGACAGGACCTAGTTTTCCCTCTGAAGATCAGCAGTGAACCAAGTTTTTATTGTACACTTGGGAAGACCCTTAGCCATGTGGGGAAAAAATGAAACCCAGAACAGTCAATTACCTGAAAATGTAGCTACCTGCCTGAAATCATGGACCATCCATGTGCCCACCCAGATGAGACATTTGAATTAACACCTCTGGGGTCTGCTCTGTGTACTACCCCATCAGCTGAAGCACTGCTAAGCCAAGATGGTCTTTCCATCTATGCCATTCTGCTTTGAATAATTAAATCTATCATGTGTCACCATGAGATATAACTGAGAGAACCTGACAATAGAAAAGCCAGTTGTGAGTGATTAGTGCAGGTACAGGCTTTGCCTAACCATAGACTCAAAAACTCCTTGTCTATGCTCCAAGTGAGTTTGACAAATATCAAGTACTTTTTTTCTTTTTTTTTCTTTTTTTTTTTTTTTTTTTTAAGGATTCTTCTTCTTTTGAAGGATTTAAACTCTTCATTAGGCTAAAGAAGGATTGACAGATGCCCACTTCTGCACTGCTGGTCAGTCTTCTTGTAGACTGAAGGAAATTTTCTTCTATTAAAGTTTTGCAAAACACTCCTCTAAAACATAAAGGATATTTAAACTATATTCTCTACTGCAGAAAAAGCAGTATAAGAGGCTTATTGCAGAGGAGGACAAAGATGCACAGAGATGCTCAAAAATCAACAGTTTATAAAAAATTCTTGTATCAGAGGATGGAAACTACCATACATAACCATAGTGAGAGAACAATTCAGCACTCAGTGAAAACTTAGCTTCATTAGCCAGTCAGAACCAAGTAACATAGAATATTCTGAGTTAGAATGGACCCACAAGGATGACTGAGTCCAATACCTGATTTCACACAGGGTAATGTGTGAAAAAAAAGTTCCATGTATATAAGAGAGTATGTAGGCCATTTAGCTATGTGGCTTCCTGCTTGGCATCAATCCTGGGCAGCAGGGAAAGGTTCTCATGGAAAATATAATAATTTCTGAGATGTATATGGATGAAGATCATACAGCTGTTGCATAAGTTTAACACTGCTTCTTACATATTCTTTTATTTGGGGGCTTACTTAAAAATAACTATAAGCCAAACTATAGATATACTACCAAAAAACCTCACCTTGACCCTGCATTCCAATGATTATACCTTTACCTTTTGGTAAGCTCTAAAGTTACATTGACCTAAGCAGTTCAGCAGAAATTAAATGTGTTCAGCTCGCTCTGGTAAAGATATTTAATTTCTTGTTTCATCCAAGAGAAGAAAATGGAAAGCTATTTTGCACTAATAGTCCCCAACATGTTTCTGTTTCTTCTGAGAGCTCTCGCTCAGGATTTCACTCCAGGGCAGATGGGCTGACACAAAAGTCCACACTTTCACTTGTACCACCTTTTAATGAGGATAAAAGTGATTAAGCTTCAACTTATATGGTGACAAAACACCAAGCAACTTTTAAACAGAAATAGGCAAGACAGTATGGTCAATAAAGAACAGAGTTAAATTTTGTTTTAAATCTTATTTCCTTTAAAATACAGATAATAAGGAAGCTGAATATCACACAGTCAATAGTTAAAATGTAAATTCTATAATTCTTCTAAAACTGTACACAGGCTTTCTCTAATGATGCTCAGTACAATTCTGAAGAGCAAATTAGGCCACAGAACAACTATGATGACTCCATGGGGCAACTTTCTGTCACTGCATTACTGCTGACATTCACTAATCCAGGTTCCCTCATGTCTGAATTAAAGTACAATGGCAAGTATGAATCCCAAACTGAGAATTTAGCATGCTGTACACACCAGTGGATTGCAGCCTATGTAATTTATATTACCTATTAGCTCAAAGTTTCCTTTAAAATGGTCTGAGAGCACTCCAGAAGTTGATTGTGTAATAAAAAATAAAATTCCTGGAACTTTACATACTGAAAACCAAAGGCAAATCTGAAAATTTCAGTGAAGTCAGTGATGCTCTGACAAATTAATTTCTAGGGCACATATGCAGTCAAGCCATTTTACTTTGCTCATCACTCAGGATGTCTACAGCAGAGCAAGAAACAGGAAGATTATCATACTATCAATCCAAAACTTCAGTCAGAAAAACATTACTCCAATTCTCTGGCATTACTGCTGGCATTTTGCATTGTTGAATTGGAAAAACAAAGTCTCACAAACAAATCATATTAGTATACAATGTTTATTACCTTCTATTAATCTGAAGTCAATAATTTTGATATGACTAAATTAATTCTGAAATAAACAGACATCTTTAAATACATATGAGGATGATGGGCTTTAACATGAGAGTACTTAGTTGATCTGCACTCTTAATCCACATGCAGGATACATCAATCAAATTATTCTAGATATCCTTTCATTTTACACTGGTATATAATACAGCACAATTTCTGAAGGTGAAAGCAGGGAAGAAAGAAATCATATTTTCAAATAGCCCTTTTATTTAAAAAGAGCATCAGTGATATATTAAGCCAATGTGTTTCTCTCTGATTTTGATTTTACTTACAGTATACACTTTTGCAAAACATACAGCTCATCAATGATACACAGTGGCCCTTTACTAAGGGCAAGTAACCAAAAAAAGAAATACAACAGAAAAGAATTCTACAGATTAGAAAAGTCATATTTTAGAACATTGTCTCTTCAGAGTGCCTCCAATGCTGCTAAGAAAGGTCATGCACAACATTTCTAATGTTGTCATTAGTCCATGAGAGAAATGTCAGCGTGCTTCACATGAACAGAAAAAGGTGCAAGTCAGAAAGAAAGCAGCTGTCTCCAGTTATCTCTTAGGCCTGTCTATGTCATCAATGGTAGCTAACAGCTTCTGTCTTGCCTTTTTGTTGATGTAGGTGCCCAGACAAATATTCACCAGATTGGTCAACTGCTTAGTGGAATATTCCTGGCAAACAAAAGCAGATCATGTTAGGGCAGAATAAAACATCAGACAAAGACAGAAGATTTTAAAATACACAGACATACTCAGTGTGGATTTTACAACTGATGGAAGCATCAGTACAAAAGGGAGATTTAAAGCTGTAGTTCAGTCATGTCTGGATAGTTTTCATAGTTGAGGCAGAGGACAAAACTACATGATGGTTTATACTGTAAAATGCTTATGACTTTAAAAGCACTGGACAGAGTTCACAGAAAGTAACTCTGTGAACATGTATATAAATCAATTTTTAATGTATTTTCCATTTTTTTGGGAGGCTTGGTGGGAAATACATATGCAAATGTTTAAGCTTTCAATACAAAAACTTATTTTTTAACAAACTGCGATAAATGTTGGTGATCTTTTTTATTTTGACTTCCAATTTCCAATAACCTTCTAAATGCTTCTGTCTGCAGAGTCTCCAAACAATTTTGATTTCAGTACATGATAAAAGAGGGAAAAATGTCAAAAATGCAAAGGAAAGAATTCTTAACACCTGTGAAAACACTATGGTTTCCAGTATTGCCTTTATGTCTTAACACTATCCAAAACATAGCTTCCATCAATGTGTTTTAAAAAGAGCTTTTCCCTGTAGGTCTTCAAACCCTGTAGCTCACAATCTCTCTCAGGGCTCCAGAAAATACAAGAAAAATTCAATCAAAGACATATTTCTTTCCTCCATTTCTAGTGGGATTTAAAGTAATCCCAAAATACAGATTTCAAGTTCTTCAATTTAAAAGAATTTTTACTTCAAAGATGGCTATCTCCAATAACATGTGACTATTGCTTACACAGATCTGTTACAATTGTTAGTTCATGCTAGAGTGAAAGCATCTGAATGTTCTCAAAATACAAATATATACTTATCTCACAAGAAAGGCTGATTAAGCATTACCAAATGAAGAAAGAAAAGACAATGACTCTTCTCCATTGTGCCTTACAAGTTAGTTTAAGCAATCTACTCCTAAAGGTAACACAAAACATAACGTTGTGATCCCAAACCGTAATTCTTGATGATCAAGTTTTGCACTTTGGCATAATCTGAACAGCTCAGAAATGCTTTCAATTTCCCTTTGCTGTAGTTCTCTACACTTTTTGATACAATAGGCAGACAAGACTGGCTCAGTCATCCTCCCCAGTGATTAGATGTTGAACCATTCAAACACATACTAACTTCATTTGATAAAAATGAACACGTACATGCATACATACATTTATATTTATACTACTTCCAATATAAGTTTTATTATAATAAATGAAAATATACATATATATTTATTTTGAACACATAGAAGGATTGATTATTTATAGTTGTTAGTATGTTTTTATCATCAAGGTGAATTTTCTCAATAGAGAGGAAATGAATGTAAATTTAACTCTTACCCTATGTTCTTTTATCCAGGATTCCATGTCATTTTCTGTCAGGTAGTATGCTTTAATGTAGGTCTCCACAAATTCTTTATCTGGAATAGGCCTAATGTCTGTTAACTTTTCTAGTTTCATTAAGAACTGTTGAAAATCCAGTTGCATCAAGGCACGTCCTTCATTGCTGCACTTCTTTACATTGGCATAGCTAAAAAGAGAAACAGTGGAAAGCAAAACTTAGAAGGAAATAAAAATTAATATTGCTTCTCAAAGTTAACTTAGTCTTTTGAACCTTGAGGAGGAGCAAAATTATAGTTTTAAGCCAAAAGCAGACAAGAACTTTCCTTAGGATGTCTACTTGCATTAGTATAACACATTTTAGCCCAGTCATCAAACAGAACCCCACTGTACCCAGTGATACTTAGAAAAATCACACTCTCCTCTCACAAAAGCCACAAAAAAAATCCTATATTGGACAACTTACTATACATAAGTCAGATGAAATTAAACCAATGCTAATTAGCACACTGGACAGCAGTTTCAAGTGATCACAACCACTGCAGTCTGAAAGGTACCACAGCACCTTTAGGAATGGTCACCAAGATACTGCTGAACCAAGAGAAAGCATCAAAGACACAAAGCTACTTCTTCAAAAACAGCCACAACCACCAGAGGATGAAAGGTGGCAGCACTGGTTCACATCTGTGAGAAGCTGATGATTTAATGAGAACAGATTGACAGCAAACCAGTGCCAGGTTAGAAGAGACAGCAGATGAGCTTAAGGGCAGGGAAATACTAGCAAGGATCACAGTGGGGTGATTGGCAACAAACATGGAAAATTATCTTTGCAGTTCCTCAAATGGATAAAGAACTGCATTTGTCATGATCAAAGGAAATGACACTGCAGTGCCCTTAAGAATGCCAATTTCAGCTGTGTACAGGGTCTGAGGCACAATGACTTGAGAGACTTAATTCAGCTCATCCACCAGTTGCTCCCACAAGTGACAACCCTGCCTCCCTCTTCCCCTCTACCAAATCTAAAACAAGCTCAGTTTTTCACTGGTTCATGAAGTTGATCCTAATTATTATACACTCCCTAGATTATTAGGTTTGATGTAAAAGAGGCAGCAGAAACATGCAGCTGGAAGCTGTGTACACAACAAGGTCAGGTTAAGAATATGAAAAAATTTCATAGGTAGAGTTGGTACACAGAAGGAATTTGCAAAATGCAAAAGTAAGAGATGCAAAAAGAGGACCAAGGCAAAAGTCCTCTGGAGCTTCATAGAAGACTAGTAGATGGTTTTCAATAGGCTCAAGAAGCCAGTTGGGAAATGAGAGAACATGGAACTAGGAGATAGGGAAGGACAGAATTTAAAGAAAGATATAGCTGACTGCAGTGGAGATAATTCTTCATTCAGTGAAAAGCCTGATGAAAGCAATTACAGTTGACTGGATGAGAAACATCTTCATGGCTTTTAACTCCATACATTCATTGAATCAAGAGATAAAAGAAGTTATGAAGGTATTTAGAGTCAGCTATTCAAAATACCTTCCTTCCCTTTCCACAGTGGGAAAAGTACCTACAAGATATGTAAAAATAACAGAACTGGTCAAAAATAAGAAATTACAATCAAATATTTGGGAGAAGATGATAATGAATACTTTTCACACTCTCAGAACTGGTACAGGACAAATTTTATCAGGAAAGTAAGTCCAATCTGCTTAGCTGAAAGGTTTAAGTTGCATGGTAAGTCCCAAGCATGAACCTTAACTGCAGCAGGGAGGAAGACATATGAGTGATGATCTTCAGAGCTAAGGATTAAATAGTTCATGAACACTGAAACCACAAAAGATGAATGAGATGTGATGCAAGAAAAGGAAACAAGTTGAAAAGAAACACAAAGGCTGAGGTAGAGGAGGTTGACAGTGACTGACAGTGTTATCAACTTAAAAGGTAAGGAGAATGGGAAGGAGAAGATATAGGCCTTTGTTTCACTTCCTTTTATTTTAGGTATGATAAGTAGAAGATAAAATTTCAAAAATGAAAGCTGGTTTTATAGGCCATATGTCATATGAAGGAATTGAGAAGCCAGAGACAAGTCATGGATGGATTTAGTTTTTACTGAACATGAAACTGATGTCTCTAGAGAGTGAAAAAGGATGATGGCATGGAAAAAAATGGGTATGAGATAAAAAAATGATGGCTTTATGGAAGCAGTGGAAACTGATGATCCTCAATAGGCAGCTAACACTTGGAGAAGGATGTTTTGTTGAGGTCCTAATTTAGAGCAGATAGCAGGAGAGTGGGATGGAAAGAAATAAAATAGGTAGTAGGGAGTGAATAAGGTAAAGATAACCAGGAAAGAAGTATGGAAACATATGTAGAAAGAGTGGAAGACAGCACATATTCTAAGATGCAGAAGTTCTGGTAAGAGCCCAATCATATGTAGCAGGAGGACAAAACTATAAAAATAAATGAGGGGATGAAAAGTCTACAATATTCAGGCTACAAAATTGAATCCAGAAAGACTGGGACACTGATTACAAAAGAAAGGGATGAGCAAGGTGTAGGTTCCTGACTAAGGAGATCAAGTAAGCCAACTAAGACATTTCTCTGCTCTTGATGAATTTGGAAAAAACATGTTCCATGGCTACTTTAAGAAAACTGATAGTGTTGATAACTCCATCTTTCTTCTGGGCAAAGATAAATGGCATCACCATGGAAGTACTGACTATTATAACTTCCTTCTTTGCTCTTCCATAAGACTTCCATAAATACTTACCCTTCCACAAGAGTTCTATTGGCCAGGCGTATGCAGTGCTCCCAAAGGATGTTGGAAACTGGCAATGGGATACGGACTCTCTTAGACACATCATTCAACCTCCTGTTAAATTCTTCAAATTCCTAATAAAACATAAAAGATGTTTATTCCTTTAGGATAAAAATGGATCATACTCTATACATCCAACAACAGCAACAACTAATTAGAAATGCACATGAAAGAGAATAATGAAAGTAAGAGCAAAGAAGAGAGGATTAATAGGCACAAACTGTAGACAACTCAATGTGTAAATCAGAAAACACATCACTTTCTAGTATATCACTCACAACATAACCCCAGTGATTTTTTTAAAGGAGCTGCTGCTCTGTTCCCCAGAGCTGTAGTCCTCTGTGAAACTGACATCTCTGAAAATGAACCAAGTAGCTTACCCTTCAAATGCCATTTTCATTGCCTCATTCCCTAAACTCATATTTTACTTAAGTCAAAAAACTGACTGAAATATTGTTTTTGACTGAAGCCACTGAAGAAAATCCAGCGATGATCTCTTTATTCCTCTAAATACCCACCCACTAGCTTTCAAAAATATTGTAACCACTTTTCATTCTTCAACCTTTCACATTAGATAATTCCTCAGTGCTTTAGAAGGAGCTGAGAGAACCCATTGAAAGAGGCCAAATCTAACAGTTTAGGACCACAGTGCAGCAGTAGATAACAATTCAGGTTAAAGGAAGGCACCTATTTCCACATGAATCATCAGTGGCCTGAATGGATTGCAGCTGACACTTTGAGTGAGAAACTAGTCATAAATGAATGCAATTATTGCTACAATGATTTTGTGACTTAAAGTGAACAGAAGTCCTCTTCCCAAAAATTTAAGCCTTTATCATATAAAAAAGTATCAAATGACTTCAATGTCAAGCAGACTGGTAATGAACTCCTCTGTATAACCAGTAAAAATTGTTTGAAGTGCAGTCTTTTAAGACTATATTTGTCCAACAGAGATTTTATTTCTAAGGCTGTAAATCTAGGATTTTTTCCTTTTTCTTTTTTCTTACATCCCCTCTCAAAAACTCAGTAAGTGAAGAAAATCAGAAGAGAACCTCAGTAACCAATGGCATTTAACACAAATTTTCTGAAAGATAAATTTGCAAGATTCCGGGTACCACAGTGTCATGCTTTAACTGGCATACAACTCATTCTTCTGAAGATGCAGATGCTTAATGCTTCATAATCTATTTCTTCAACAATCCTTTTTCCCCACTTAATCTGCTTCCAACATACTATGACTGAATACAGAACTTTGTGTATGTGTACACACAGCTGAAAGTAGTGGATTATTACTTTAAATATTTTGCACATATCCAGTGTTCCTCAAGTCTCAGTGTACACAGCAAATCACTTATTGCTTAGCAGTTATTTGAAAGCTTTTGTACCAACTACTACTAGCTATAGAATAGAGAGACCAAAACTGGTTTTAAATGGTATTAGCTTGATTGTCCTGAAGCAAAACTCATCAGCAGCTGCATACTCACAGAAGGAAAAGTTTTGCCCCAGAGCTCAACTATCTTAAGCACAAACTGATATCAAAAAGTCACTGCAGCCTAAACAAGGATAATCACAAAGATTCCATCAAATTCAGTGCAATGATATATCCTCTGTCAAATTCTTTCCTCTTTGCCTTGATTTTTTTTAGCAGAGAAGAGCTACAAAGTATGAAGGTGTTATCCAAACTGCTATTCCACACAGTTGTGTAGCTTTTTCTGAGATTCACACTTTACACATCTTTAAAATAAAATTTTCGGTTTCTCTGAAAAGAATTAGTAATTAATATAGTATAATTAATTAGCATAATTCTACCACTGCCAGAACTTCCCTCTGAAGACCTTTAGAAACATTATTTAATCATATATAAAAGGATGAGAAAGGGCTTGTCCCAAGAACTAGCTCTGTATGCTGTAAGACATGGCAATTGTTAAATGACATCTACTGAATGCAACTGACAAGTTGAGTGAATAACTTTCCTGTAGCTTCCTTTTCAAATGTTAACTTCTAAATATAGCAACTTCAATTAGATACTGCATGATAGTTATTGGTGCTGATTTGACTTACAGCTCCTATAACACATCTCAAAGACAATCAGCAAAATTATTCAGAACAGCAAATAGTGTGGTTTGGGTTTTTTAAAAATGCTGTTTCTGGCCAATGAATTTCCCTCAGTATTACTCTATTTCCTACACATTTCTCTACCATTCAAGACTTAGACATGAGACTCATTAAACTTTTTTGGTCACTTTCACACACCATGTATTCAAAAAATCATCACTGAAAGCAATGCTTTAGAAGCAAGAATAATGACACTTTTAGACAGATTTCACAGTAATTTCCCATTTTTCAGGATATATATTGTCCTAGCCATGCCACTTGAACAGTTTTAGTGAAGTATTACAGCAATTCAGTGCTCATATAAACTCTAGAACACCATTTCCCATAAACTATTCACCTTCAAAAGAGCATCTACGTATACATTGTGCTGTGACATGATTTCTTTCACATCCCATTTCACATTAGCCATGAGAAGAAGCATTTGTTCATAGTCAATGGCTTTAGCAGCAACAATCCAATAAACTGGTTTACGTAGTTCACTGGCAGTTGACACTGTCTGAAATAGAAAATAAATAGAATTCACTCCAGTAAATACTTGGCCAGTAGGAGCAATATATAACTGTGATGTACAAGTATTTGCACCATAATGTACAAATTTCAAATCTTCTGTATGAAAATCAGCTGTGAATTACACAGTTCTGACCTGAGAATAGAACTGCTGAAGAAAAGGCTTCTTGGCAGCTGGCATCACTGCATCAAGATGAGGCTGAAGAAATTCAAATTGCTCAGCCAGAAATACCCTGTGAAAGCAAAAAAAAATTACTGTGACTAAGTGCAATGTTCAGCATGTCTCTTTACAATTTTACTCTGCAGTTGACATATCTGGCAATAACAATAAGCAACCTTGGAAAATTCAGTTCTGTGAAGAACCATATCAGTTGTGTGCCAGCATATCAACTAGCATTCTCAATTCTGACAATTTTAAAATATATTTGCAAACAAGAAAATACTTGAATAAAGAGACCAAGGCTTGAATATCAAAAATTCATTTTTCCATTTTACTGAGGATACACTGCAAAAGTCTGAGCCAAGGTCTAGTAAAGTCAGTGACCAAGAGTCACACGATTTCCATTGCATGACAGTCAACATCAATATTAATAAATCCATCTCAGAACTTCAAAATAACATTCCTAATTAATTTTACACTGGTGAACCTATAAAATATAATTTGATCTTATATTCCTTCTCAGGGGTATAATTTGTTAATAACACCATAACATGAAAATATATCTCTAACTAACCATAAATGAAAAAAATATTTTCAAAATTAACTCCTAATATTTAAGTGTCATCTCATGTGAGGAAAAAATAATTCCTATCTGACTCTTACTATTGTTCTTATCAAATAAAAATCACTTTGTAACATTTGCATTAATTGGTTATAATCTCTTCTTCTCCTGTGGTGTGACATAGGTACACTTTTACCCATTGCAAAGAACATGGTAATTCAAGCCAAACTGATAAGAACTAAGCAGTTCTGAGTCAAATATTTAATATAAGGTGAAAATGAAACATACAGATTAAATATTCCCATTAACCTCTGTGAAATTAAAATTATTTTCTGTTAGATTTGGCCATGTATTGTCACAAATTACTGGACCATCTGCAGTAAAATTTCATTTCTTGTGTTTGCATGTTGCTAGACCAAAGAATTAGACTCCAGTACCTTTAATAAAGAAATTATCTTTATCAGTCATATTTAAAATTACATTGAGATGTGGGAATCTTTGACCAAGAAGGCTTTGGATTGTAACCACAGTTTCTTAAACAATCAATAGCTTTCAGTGATCACAAATACAGTGTGTACAGTAAATAACCTACAAGGATTCTGTGGCCACCACTCTCTCTGCCAAACCATACAGCGAATTGCCAGATGTCAAAACGACGAGATGACTGAGATGTGGGCTTGGCACCTTCTCTTTTCTCTCTTCAGCAGCTGTGAGAGTTCCTGAAGGATCAGCAGATACCTCCTGAAATAAATAATTACACAAATTAAATCCCACAAAACCAGCGAGGATGGCTCCAGCTGAAGTTTCAGATGCCAGATAAAATGAAGGAATGTTTCAGATTCTAAAGTGTCATTTAAATCAAGCCAATTTTTATTTGAACAGCATAGTGAAATGAGTGAAAAAAATCTATCATATAAATCAGTAGCCAAGAAAAAAATAAAAGAAAAAGGCAGTGAACAGTATTCTCACTACACCTTAACACCCAAGTAGGCTTCAGCCCAATAGCCTTTTGGGAGACTGATTTCTCATCCTTGGAGACAGTATATTCAATCTGACAGCAACCAAATAAAGATACATATCAAAGGAATGTTACTTCTGCATGGGCTTTACTGCTTATATGAGGTGTGCCTAACTTAAGCAAAAAACAACTGGTGTTCTCAATCACAGAATCACTAGATTGGAAAAGACCTTTAAGATCATTGAGTCCAATCCATGCCCTAATACCTCAACTAAACCATTCCATGAAAATACCTATCCTGCAGACATCTTGATGCTAGAAAGCAAGGAAATATTCAGAGCAAAAGAATAGAATCTGTAATGAGAAGCAGGTTATAGCAGTGCCTTGTTCCAAAATACAAGGAAAAAAAATTGAGGAAAAATTCTACCCCCACATATAAGGAATCTAAGTACAGGTTACAGCTAGAAGAGGAATCATGAAGGAAGAAATTTCCAGAGCAGGTGTACAAAGGGACACCCTGTGAAGCCTGGCTATTTCACAGACTTCAGAGGGTTTCGTGGCATGACAACATGAAAACACAAAGGTTGGCTTGGATTAATTATTCATATCATGCTTATACACAGGCCACAGGAAGATGACAATTGCTACAAAGTAAAGGTAATACAATACCCAGAACAGGTAAGAAGACAGGTAGGACACAGCACTGGTTTTAGTAAGAACCTTCCAAGACCCTGGGGACAGAAACCCTGGCCAGAGTCTACAGTCTACAGATACTACAGCATATCAGCCTGTGCATATGGAATGAAAATAAATAATAATAATGCAGTGACAAAGCAGTGGGGAAAGTAACTTTTACAAAAGTAAAATAAGTGGCCCAACATGGCTGCTGTAAACAGTGTAGGAATAGCCAACCAATATGACAACAATAATGCTTAAACATAACATTTATGTTTGGACTCAAAAAAACAAATTAATAGAATTCTGAAATTGCAGTTTAAAAAGGAAAAAAGATAAAACCAAAAACAACATAATGGAAAAAAGCAGCTCTCAAGTTTTTGAATTGTTTGTTTGTTTGTTTATTTGTTTCAACTAGAGATAGAAATCAAAAGAGAAGAAATTGCAGTGAAGTAACTAAGGAAGGAGGGAGAAAAACAGACTCAAGTTAACCACAACAGTAGCCATTAATTTTTTCTGGGCTTTACAGCACAGAACAACTGTCAGACCTGAAACAGAGTACTTGCTATTCAAACATGTTTTGTTCAGACACTCTTGCTTAAGAGGAGAGCAGTGAGCACCTGAAATACTGATGGAAATTAGTAGTGGTGTCACTCATTCTATACATCAGAATTGAGATAAAGAGGAATATTTCACTGCAGACCCTCAAACACCAAGAGAAAAAGTATTGCACATATGATCAGGTGAAAACTGGAAAACCAACAAGGCAGTTACTCTGAGAGCAAAATATCTGACAGCCCCATTGTGGTAGTGTTGCAGCAATTAAAGGAAGGGCAGGTGAAAATTGATTATGTCAAATGTGTAAGGACCTGGTGAGAATTTAAGTGATACAGGATGAGCAGAAAGATCAAAACTTTGCTGCTATAGACAAAGCAGCACCAGAATGTGCTTACTGTTTGGATGGATGCCAAACCAAAAGTGACATTAAGAATATAAGACAACTGAGAAGAGAATAGCATTCAAGCTGTTAAAGGGGGTCTGAGGTGTGGAGGAACAAAAATTCACAAGTTCCACTTTAACTCTCAGATTTTCTTTGGCAGTTTCCTCCTGCGGTGTGACAGCCCAAGGCAAAGGAGGTAGATTTGCTAAATCAGAAAGGCTCTTTCAGTTCTGCATCTCCAGAGATGTCAAACACAAACAAAAATGGGCTACAGCAGATGGAACAATGCACAGTCTGGGAAAGCAGAGTCCTCACTAACTAAGGTGAGGAAGTACCTTCTGACTTACAAAAAAATATATTATCATAAAGTTACAGACACAAAAAGCCAATAAAGCAGGGAATCTTGATAGCTCCCCACAGAAATTCTGACATTAAAAACAAGGTTTGCTGACTGAGAAATTCCATTAACACATCATTTGTAACACAAAAAGATCTCACAGAAATACATCAGTGAGCAGAAGATAAAACTTCTAAAAGAAGCTTATGGCAAATGTGATCAGATTCAGTTGTACTGAGCATAGGAACAATTATAAAGGCTAGCTAAAATGTTATTTGTAAAATTAATTTTCTTTGCTCTGCTCTGTGTTCACATTCAGCCAGATAAATCTGGAATTAAACTGACTAGATGCTTCACAACACTATGAAGTTTGCATTCTGCTGAATTTATCATAATGGACAAGTAAGCCAAAAGTCCTGGATATTTGCTAAAGTTCATGTACTCCTATCAGAGAGCTCTAAGGTACTTCCTGAGCACATCCACATGTTTACTCCAGATAGGCAAAGACATCTAACCATCAATCAATTCTCTAAAAACATTAACTAAGGCAAAGACAATATTGATTCATTATTAAAATTCCCTCTTTATCTGCCCGCTCTCATGCTTTTTTCACTTAATTCCATTCTCAAAAACCCAGATCAAAGGGAAAAAAAACCAAAACAAACAAACAAATTTTTTTAAAAAGTCAAGACAAAAGTAGCCAAACCCACAGCTCACCAAGCAATGCTGCATCCTTAGGAGAGACAGTGAGTGACCGAGCTGGGGAAGAGTACCAGCAGTAAACATTTAAGAAGCTTTCTTTCTTTCAAAGACAAATTATGTTAAAACCAAATATTATGAATAAATACATTTTGTATTTATCTCACTTCAAAGTTGCCTGCCACTTTAGACACATTTTAAACATTTTTTTTCGTCCTTTTTGCTTCCCATGAATGCAAGCAACATCTTTTAAATGCCAAAATTGTGTTGCATCTGAAGAACACAAAAGGTACATGAGAACTGGCTAAGACAAAGCCATGCTACTTCAACTAGGGAGTCAAACTCTGGTTCAAGTATCGTGGCCAAGCAGCATGAGCATTTCATTCTCCTAATTTGTTCTAAAAAGCAGGCACTGCAAAAGCATGTTGATAGCAAAAAGCAAACAGCCAGTGTGCCAAGCCCCAAAGAAGCACAGGATCACTCTGAAAGGGCATCAGTGATGCATGTGTTTTATCCTCCTGCCTTCATTAACAGAAATGATCAAATGACTGAAAGCAGCAAATAAAGGGGCAAAACACACAGGCTGGAACAGAAAAAAGGCCACAGGCTATTTAAAGAACTCAGATGTTTTTCAGTGCACTGGACTTGTTAAAGTTAACCCTTCCAGTAATGAAGAAAATCTGCAAGAAAATGTGTGTTGCCAGAGATTCCCTTTGTGTACTACAGCAAACAGAGTCCTGTAAAACTGCCAGCCTCAAGAGGAAGAGGAGAGGAGTAGAAGCCAGAAAATTAATTAGCAGCCAGCTGAACTTTAATTTCAAGAAATGTCAAGTTACACTGGGAACATATTGCAGCACCCAGCATTAAGCATGCAGAGAGCAATACTAAAGCAGAATAAACTTGCTTAGCTCCTCCCTGCATCAGAGTAGGTCTTGCTGATCCAGCAGAACTGGGATATGTCAGACATGTCACAGCCCACACAACAACCTTGTAAGAAAACTGCACAAAATAGATTTGATAAAATAATTTCAAGGTATACATGGAGCTGATGCAAACTACAAGATGCTCTTCTCCTTCCTTGCCAAAAAAGAAAACATCCAAAGTGCTAAAAAATTTTAAAAAGAAATATTAAAAGAACCAGACTTATCTGAACAATACCCAAATGAGCTGTAGCAGGCACAGTAGGACAGGTCAACCAGTATTGCCTGCAGACACCTTACAGCAGGTCTTACCTATTAAACTTTCTCTAGTCTTAGTTTAATTTCCTCATACTGTCACATGAAAAGAACTGTGTTTTCTAATGCAATACATGATAGACATACCCAAATAGCAACTATTTTTAAAAGCTGCTTTGCTATAAAGACCTGAAAATATCAGGATGTAGTGTTAAAGCAGGCTTATAACTGCTTTGCCTAATTAAGGGTTGCTAATGACAGTAGTAGGAGATACAGTTATGCTTTGGGAAGTAACTTTGCAAGATACCTACAACTGAATTAAAATTCATCTGGAACATGTTTTTACAAACAAAAAAAGTATCTATTAGCAAATAACAGATATCAGATAAATGGGAGCATGATATTATTTAATCATTGAGTATTTTACTTTATCATTTCATTGTTTACTCCCAAGAAGAAAATTTTTAATTAACAGGTAGAAAAATAAAACCTATCTGTGTAAGGAACAAGCCTCTCCTTCAATCTCTTCCACTAAAAATGTCATCTGAAACAAGAAGATATCTGCATTTCAAGTCTGGCTGAACCCAGTGGCAAGGCTCTGTTAAGCCTTCAATCTCAATGGAAAGAGGAGACTATAAACAAATTACCTAAATTGGAAGTAAAAACTATATAAGCCAATTATCTAAGTTAAAAATTTGACATTCAGTTTGCAAGAGAGACATTTTTACAGGGCTGAATTCATTGTGAGAACAGAAACACTTTTATTTCAATTATCCAAAAGAACTTATGACTGAAGCAACTGATTATCTGCCAGTTATGGTGAAATAGTTGACAGCTAATTACAATCATCCACCTCCACTAACTTTAAACAAAAAACAGTAAACTCCACAACCTGTCCCCAGCACACAAAGTTCTGCAGATCACACTCATAACCAATACCCTTTTAAAACTGCTCTTCTTCTGGCCTAATACTTTTTGCACAATATTTCAGTTTTAGAATTGTTTTGATTTAATATACATACACAATACCAAAAAATTTAGGTTTGATTTTGCAATAACTCTAAATGTTACTGAAGAAATCCCGATGTTAAAGGAGCAAGTTGGATGCAAAAAGCATGGACAAAACTTTACTATCTGAAAAGGTTCTGGAAGTAGAACAGTCTTTTACCAAGAACTTGATGTGTGCTGATGGATGAGGAAAAGCAGACTAACCCCAAATGTTTAGATAAAACACAATAGCTCTATCATTTCTGTTTATAAAACTGTAATTATTAGTTTCTGTAATATCACGAGCATGGATTACAAGAAAAACTAATCAAAGAATGCATAACTTTGTCATGTATTCAAAAGCTGTCTGAAAATAGTTCAACTAACTCCAAGTAGATGCTTAATATACAAGAATTTTTTATTACAAGAAATCTACTGAAAGCAACCAATTAGGCTTTTTGTCTCCTCTTTGAGCTTACACATCCCTAACTGTTCTTGAAACTGAATGCTGAAAATTATAGATAGGGCCAATTGCAAAAGCACATTGCTTTCAAGGTAAAAGTATTTTTTTAATATGTTGTAAACATGTTAAGGTTTTAAAACAGTATTTTGCAATACTCCTACTAGGTGTTAAGTTGCAAGATTAGTATTTTCTTGCTGAGAGGCACAAAACCTACCAAGCAGGTAAATCAAACATAAACAATGTAAGCTACTACAATGATCTCCACTCTACAGGCTTTAAGAAAGCAGATCTTTAAAAACCAAACTACAAACCATTTTAAGAAACCATGCTATTAATTTTCTATCATTTACAATCTTTTTCATGTAAGTGGCAACTTTACAGCATTATTGAAGAGCCACAAAAGGGATCCCCAAAGTTCCCAACACTTACAGTGCACATATTTCACATTGTCCCCAGGGTTGAATTTATCAGCATTGCCTCACAACAGGCATGAGGCCTTGATTCCAAGAGTGTGGATCCTCCACGCTCTTTGTCACAAAACAAGCATGTCCCAAACCTCCATTGGGTCACTCCCATTGACTTCAGTAAAAGAGCTCAATAAAGTTTGCACTGAAACTTCTGGGATCTCTGCACTTCTTTTATTTCTTGATGTCCAAAGTTAAATTGGCAGACTTTTTGCATTAAAAAATTACAAGAAATTGGAAGGTTTATTTACTATCTTGTCTCAACCAATGCAACAATGCCTCTATGTGGAATCACTGTGTGCTGACAGATAACTGAGAAAACAAGTCATTAACCATGCCCTAAAAAAACAGATGTCAAATGAAACTCCACAGAAAAGCACATGCACAGGCAGCATTAGAACCTGAACCACTACCTTGCAAAAAACCATGTAAGTTGGTCTGGTCTCCTTATACACATTTTTACTGCAGCACTTTCTTAAACAAAGTAATTTTCTCAGGGAGAGCTGCTCTGTTCCCAGGTGCTCAGCTGTGACTCTGTGGACACCTGCACTCATCTGGAAACAGCCCATTTTCAGTGCCCAGCCAGAAGAGTCTGAAGTGACAAAAATGAGATCCCCCAGAGACTGCATAAAGAGAGACCAAGCAAATGCCAGAACCCAGAAAATATATTCAATTAAATAAGCTAAAAAACTTCAGTAAATTATTCCAGTCTACTTTGTAATACAGTCAAGTAAACAAAGAAAAGCTGCATGAAGAACTCTAAATGAATAATGTGAGGAAAGAAAACACCTGCAGAAGTCCTAGCATAATGTCAAAGTGCTCGTCATGTCAGAACTTTGTATACACAGAGTTCTCTTCCCTTGACAAGCAATTCATACAACACCTTAAAAATTGTCATTATGTACACTTAGAAATATCTTTTAAAGAGAGGAAAGAGAAAATCCAGAAACTGTGTTTTCTTCTTTTTTCTTCAGGTTTGCTTTTTTTTCCTTTTAAGTACCAGGAGACCAAGCATGGATTAGAAACTTTGCACAAGGTATCTTCAGCCAAATAAAACCTCACCAAGAATCACAGCTATCATTTCACTGAGGACCTTAGCTATGCCCTTTAGGAGCTACATCCTGTGCTAGGCACCACCATGTCAGGCAAACAACTCCACAGCCAAGACTCTCCAGAGCTTTCCACCAGTATTTTGCCAACCACAGGTAACAGTCCAGACTATGAAATGCAGGCTGTGATGGGAAATTTTAAGTAAAACCAAACTATTTGTTTCCAGCACTGGGATTAATGTAACTGAATTGTACCATTCCACAGGATAAAAGAGTCAAAGCTAAAATGGGATGGGAAGTCAGACATGAAGACAAAAATTATTCCTACCAATCTTTATCTTATTTGAACATCTGAATAATCTATGTTTTCCATCTCTGCACCATCAGTCTCTAACCTGACTCTGCCAAAAGACACATACTTTCTAGGGAAGGAGTCCAAAAGCCTAAGTAAAGACAGATTCTAAAATACATTGACCTATACTCATTTATATCAGTAATTCCTTCCATCTACTCTTCTATGCATTGCATTGCAATGCTCAGATACTTTACTACAGTGATTTATTTTCTACTGCTATAAGTAACTTTAAGAAACCTCTTTCTAAATTTCAGTTTTGCTTGAGCAAATGTCTTTGTAATGAATTATTTATGAGTATTCAATGGTTATTTGCCCCCCAAATCTCTTTTTGCAGCAATATCACTCAAAGCAGCTATTTATATACACGGGATATTCATAAACAAGATCTAGGCAAGGCAGTATCACGATTACATTTTGTGAAAATAAGGAAGCTGCTTAAAAACAGAAAAAGCCAGGAATCAGAAGTATTTTCCTTCCAAAGCACTAATTATTCCTACCAAAGCACACAACAAACTGATTGATGCCTTGTACCTAGGAGCTTAAAGCTGTCAGTGAACTCATATGGACATCATTACTGGGTAAAAACACATTCCTGTTGGAAATTACAAACACAAGGACATAATGTGTGTAGGTACTTCTACATACTGACTTGGAAACTGTCAGTGAGAAGATACAAGCAATTCAAAAAAGGGGCTTGTTTTGATGTATTTAGCCTAATATAAACCACATATAAGTGAGGCTGAAAGAACAGCACTTCTTCATCCCCTTTTCAGTCTTCTCTTTCTGTGCTTTCTTTTTAATACAATCTGCTTATATGAATGAGTAGAGTACTTTTGGAGGATCCAGAAGTTATTATTGAATTATTAATTCTGAAGCTGCTGCATAGAAAAACAGAAAATACCAGAATTCTGCACAAAGCTGGAGGGAGTGGCCACTCAATCCTCCAATTATTACTCTAACTCCCAACAATAAATTTGAGTAAAGAGGCCTTCACCTACTGATATTACAAAAAAAGGAATTGAAAAATTCCAAGAGGAAAGCTAGAAATGAGCCAGTCTAAATTACTGGAGAGTCTTGATACAGATCATGTAGTTCAACCTTCCACAGATTGTGAAATTATTCTGATCTACATGCAAGTCTGGCTGAGTTTTGGTAACTGACTCAGAATTGTCAGATTCAGACTATCTTTATGGAAATAAAATATTGATGCTGCCATCAGGAACTAAAATGTGACAGAAATGAAGCCCTTAATAAAGTCACCATGGATAGAAGACAAGGTAACAATCTTAAAATCCCAACAGGCCATGGGACTGAATGCCACAACACAAAAATGAATTCTTTCAGAAAGCAATTTACAAAAATTTAAAATAAGATAGAAGAATCCCTTGAGTAATTCAGAACCATCTATACAATCTCAAGAAACACCCTTTTTATGACACAATGAAAATTAACCTTGACTTTCACAAACTCTTAAAAATAAGCAAACAACAAACAAAAATACCCAGAATACTTTTACTTCCTCATAAATCAAAAAGTGAAAAATTTACAGTATAAGATTGGTGTAAGTTCATAAGATATTAATAAACCTCATGGAATGTCTATAAGTTAATAGCAGTTAGCTAAGATTTCTTTCCTCTTTCAAATCTTACTCTGAACATAGCTATTAATTTCAATTGGCAATAACATTATCTGTTACAGCACTATTAATGACTGAGGAAGAAAACAAACAGCTGTTATTTTTCCATTTCACTCCTGGAAATTTATTTTTTTTAATTATTTTAACAGCTAAAAAATGAAGTCTGTAAAGTACTGTCAGGAATCATCACTACAGCAAAATTTTAAAAATTAATTCCATAACTTGCCATTTTTCCATAATCATTAACTGATTCATTTGCAAGTAATTCCTAGAATGAATTTTTCTTTGTGCATACACTGCCTTTGAAAAGAATATCAAGAAGCCCTTTTCTCTTTTACAGAGGCCCAGGGTTATTAGTTATCTTATGCTCCCTCTACTGACTGTATCAGAAATGGCCCCCAAGACTTTAAGATGCTTCTCTGAGAGAACAGTTTAGGATTAGATATAATGCTTCAAGGAATTAAAAAAGTATATTTCTGTTGAGTGTCAAATCCTTGTGCAAGTCAGAGTGGAACATCTTTCTCAGATAGAAGCTTCAGAAAATAAAACCTTCCTGTAGCATCCATGGTATTAACTATTACACAAGCCATTTATGATACCCTGACGAAATTTCTTCACAATGTTCCAAGGGTTTTATATTTAGGTGGAATATGAGAACTTCAAACTTCCATTTCTGGTGTAGTTTTTAGCAATATTTCTTTATAAACTCTGCTGTTCAGTTGAATCCACAAAAATTACCTACAGTTTTCTTTACCATTCTCCTGTGCAGGACAGTAATCTACTGCCAGTGTGACATGAGCACCATATTTACTTCTCACACTTTGAAAATAAATCACAAAATTACCAATGGGATATAATAAAAAAAAAATACTTCAGGGAGAGTTCCCCAAAATTAAGGAAGGCCTTAGTATACAACCTCTATTATCTGGAAAGGTGAATAATCTTCAGGATAGCTTACTATTTCACTATTCTTTTACTAAAGAAAAATGAGTCATCTATTTCTTTTTATAAAATGTCTGTTTTAAGGATATTACTAAATGTCTCTCTTTATTACATGAACCATAATAGAAGATTCAAATACAGAATTTCACTGTTACATCTCACAAAATCTGTTTAATTCATTTTGCTGTACATTAGAAACAAGTGATTTCATACAATAATCACCTCTACATCATGAAACTAAGCCTTTGTTATGAGACACTGAATGTGAAAAGAGAAAAAAAATCAAAAAGCCATGATGAAATATAATTTCTGAATGCCCCACACAGACCTGTATCCCATTGAGCATGAACAAACTCCAGGTACTCACCAGGTCAATCAGACTCTCCTGGATTCTGTTCAGTGTGGTGCGCAATCTGCTGCTACTGAGGCCCAGTCCTGTTGATTCAAACTGCAAGAAACACATTCTACTTAAGTTGGGAAAGGAAATCTCATTGGTTTAAACTTGAAAGTTATACAGCAAAACTTGAGCTGGCAAAGACTATCTACAACTTACTTAAAACTTTAGCACAGAATCACAACCATACAGAATAAAAAGAAAATCAATAGAGGTCACAGCACTCAACACTGCACTGGTGTGAAGAATGACCTAAGAATCTTTCATGAAGTTGACAGTGTACCATTCATACCAATAAAACATCCAGCATCTTTTACTGCTATAATTCTATATTTGACTGCAGCACTCTAGATTTTCTGATTTGGGTGATGAGCCCAGAATGGTGTCCCACAACACCACCTCCTTGCCCTGCATCCATACCACACCCAAGTCAAATGGTTTTCACTCCTCTTTCTAGCAATAAAATATCTTGTCATTATCAAATATGTATCTTGCATATGCAAAAATCATAACCACTGATCTTTATAAACAGTAATTTTTACTTAATGCCTACAAAGATCTACCTCAGAAATGTGCCATCTTCATGTTCATGGCTCAGGAGTGTATGGGGCAGATGCTCAGCTGGGATATATAGTTATATATATATATATATACACATACATACCTATGCCATATATATGCATTTATTTAATAAATATATATATACACACACATATATATAGCTACACTAATTTCCTGCTAAGTGCAATGGATTATACCAGCTGAGTGTCTGATTTGACATGCAAAATTATTGCAACTTCTTATCTTCTACTGTTAATAAAAAACCCCAGGCAAACTAACACAACAAAGAAAGTGGAAATGGGACATGTAAGAAACACACATTTAAGTCAACAACGTGGAAGGATTGGAATACAGTTCTGGTATGTGATTCACACCAAAGGGCAATTTGCTGAACAATATTTAGGGCACTTTTGTACACTGCACTATTAGACTTCCTTTCAGTGGGCTGAATCAGGGAAGGAAGTACTTTTGTTTATGTGACCTCCTCCCCCCTCTTTTTGAATACTGACAGGTATAATTTAGGTCCCCATTTACTGCATCTAAAGTTTCTGATTCAAAATGACCATCTGCCCAAATCCCTCTATATATTAATGAAAATTTACATCTGAGTAGAATTCCCACTGGAAGTACACTCTGATGAAATCTAAAATCTGATCTAGGAAACATGTCCATAAGAACAGAATCTCATGGCTTCATCATGAACACTTCACTCATCAGTACATCTGAATCACTCCATACAAATTTTCAATATTTCTATTTGAGGAACTACAGATTTTTAAATTCCATAAACTGATGACACAGTAAGGTTAGTAAGCAGAGCATTAAACAATTTGCAGAATAATTCTTTTCATCTTATCACTAACCTCTTATAGTAATTACCTCTTATAATAACTTCCTATAGTTATTTTTAAAAACGTTTACAAATTAGTGCAATGTCCTGTAAATTAAAAAGCTCACCTCAATTTGTTTCTGCTAAGGAAAATTATTTTGTGGCATGTTCATTAACGCCTTAAATTTTAGTGAGTAGATGTTAAATACAGCCAATCATTTTAATTTTTCCTTGCTCTATAATTTGAGATAAGCCAGGCTTAATTTGCATCCCACAAATAAAAGAAGTTTTGAAAGCAATTCTGGCTACAACAGCATTTCATTTTTGGCAGTGGAAAAAGACAAATGCCAATTACAGAGGTAATGGTTCAAACAAGGTCTAGAAAGAGCAATGACAGCATCATGAACCGACATAGAAGTCAACATATATAGTTTAAATTCCTGGTTTTCACTGAGCTGGCAATGAACTCTGTACAACCAATCACTCTCTTCATGAGTGTACTAACTCACATATACAAATTAACCTCAACAATTATTCAAAAATAATTTTAAACACTTAGGGAAGTTATACCAGCATACTCTAAGAATCCCATTTGACATTATTTTTTGAATAAAATTAAAACAGGAACTCTCTGAGTGGTCTAAATCACATACCATCACCCATCTCTAATTTCCAAAGGTTTAGAAACACTATAGGGAGTAAGGACATTTAAGCAGCATTACAAGAGGATTTATTACAATCATAAACCCTTGTAAGCACTGTTTCCCACAGAAAACAATCTGTCAAAACAAATACTAGGCACACTACAAAAACATCACAATTTTACCACCCATCTGCTATCACATTTACCTGCCTAGCACTGTGCTGTTCTCTGTTAGAAGCACAGAGTGAGGAAGCTGGTGTTGGCTTTAGAAACACAAAACAGGAGGTGCAAAAAAATAACAATAAATCCAACACAATGTGAATACCAGAGTAACTAAGCCAACAGAAATCAATTATTTTAACAAAACAAACCAAAAAGCCCCAAACAAAACCACAAACAAACAAAAAAACAAAAAACCCAACAAAAAGAAATCCTCCACCCATCTTGTAAATACAAATTGCAAATACATTTGTCCTGCCAAACAGAACAGTTCAAAACCTTTTAGAACATATGTTGAGTTTGAAAATTCATTACAATTTGCCAACCCATGATGATGGATTTGGAACCCCTCGATATTGTTACTTGTGGAGCAACTTAGGGGCCAAGATAGGAGAAGGTTGTTTCACATGCAGCTATTAAGACAATTCTATTGAAAGCTGATCTATTATGTAAAGACATTGCCAACAAGCATTTTTTCAACTACAAGATCACTCAAAAAAACATTGTTTTCATTAATGCAAGTAGTTTGACAGAAGAATTGTAGATATGAAAAAGTGTCTTTCAAACTTCTTAAATTTGAGTTACTACTTAACTTCCATGGCCCCCTTTTCCTCTACTTGCTATTCTTATGCAAACCAGAGAAACACATATAGAAAAATTCAATCACCTTTTACTGTCTAGGCTCAAACTACCCTCCTTTTGCAGGCTCCTTTGCTACCCACTTTCTACCTACTTCTAGGTATTTCACATTGCCTTTCCTCCTTTTCAATGGTGCAGCAAAAAAGAATAGAAAATCTCTCTATTCAAAACATAATATGATTAATGTCTCACTGACAATAATGCTCCCAGTATTTCCTTTATTGCTGATCTAATCAGCCTCAAATCCATTCTGTTGCTGATAATTTTTCTGGGAATTACATTTTAAGTAGCATTTTAAGCAAAGAGATCTCATCTGTATTTTCATTCTCTGTGTACAGTAATACTTGATAATGAAAAATGCTTCTACCTACCATGTCATTTCGGCCAAAAAACGTATAGACTGCATACAGATAGTAATCAAAGAGCTGGGACATGAAGTGGATCACATCAAATGCAATAGGTTTCAGAATATTCATCATCTGCATGTATTTCCCTTAAAAATTAAATACAGAAGATCAGTTTCCTCAGAACAAAGTGCTACAAAGACAGTTTAGACAAAGTCAAAGCCAGCTTTACCAAGGGTATTATGTAGCCTCCAACGTTTATTAACAACAACTTAATAATAGTTTACAGGTTGGAAAGGTTTAAAAACAAAGCTAAAATGATGGCCTAAGACACCACAATTGTTTCAAGACTTCTCAAAATGTAGATGTTAATCCATATCAAAATGTCTTCAACCGTTCTTGGCCTTCTGGTACCAAATTCAAAACACTCAACTCTCTGGATCCTCTACAAGTTTCAGCTTCATTTAGCTAAAAAATAATAATCTGCTAAAGTAGTCTCTGGAAAATGCTATATAGATCCACTGAAGATTTTATGCATTAGTGTGTTTATATATATATATGGATATTTTTCAAGCAATAGAAAAACACAGTATAAAAATGATATGCCCAAGATTGGATTTTACTCAACAAGTCTAGGAATTCTATGCTTCACATCAGTGATACAGCATTTTCTGCTCTCCTTCCTCTCTATCCTGTGATAAGAATCTCAAGTAGTTTTAAGTTTGAAATGTTTCTAGGGGGACAGACTATGAGTAAAGGAGGATGTCAGTACCCTGGCACATCCAGAGAGAAGAATAATTCCTTCTCTTCCTTCCTATTCTCTACTGTAACATATTGGACTTGGGAATTTTTATTTTTTTTAATAATAAAAAACCCCAGCCTCTGGAATTTCATCTATATGTTTTCTGAATCAAACTGATCATAGGATAGGGAGTCCAAAAGGAATTTTTCCCTACAGTCCTAGTTCACAGGGCTTACAGTTTTCAGTTATTTTTGTTTTCCAGAAGGACATGGCTCTTCATTGGATCATAAAAGAAGCACACTTAATGAAAACCCTGATATTGCAGAGATCCCACATTTCCTACTGGCTACCTCAAAAATGACATCCTTCTTGCCCTTTTGTTGTTTTAAAAACATAACATATAACAAACTTTTGGTTATTACATTAAGAGACAGACAGCAATTTTTAAACCAAAACACAAATGCAGCATGCAGGATACAGCATTTCACAAACTGTCATATTCCAGACAGGTTTAGATGTGATAGGTTAGAAAAATTACAGGAAGGTGCTAAAACAATTTACTTTCCCTGCAGTCAACAACATTCATCTTCAAGTTAATACTGTGCCCAGAAAAGTAATTTAACTAATAGACAGAGAAAGTATTGGTTTAATCAGAGAAACTGGATAACAAAGAAACAAAGCTAGCTTTTAATAATGGAGGAGTTATTTGAGTTTTTCAAGCAAGTAATTGTGTAGGTCAGCAAAGACAACAACATTGAAAAATCCATGATACAGCTACATACAAAGTGCTAGAGCACTAGAGTAAGAACCAAGCAATAGCCTGACATTGCTACCTTCCAGGTTTCTATCTAACTTAGACTCCTTATTGAAAACTATGTGACTATACCCCTGTTTGCTAATATACACAAGCATATGTTTTGTTATTTTTAGAGATTTACACAGGTTGTATTAATTAATATTTGTCAGTTTAGCCCATTTGTTAACTCTTTATTATTTAATTATTAATGTTTTGACCCAGAGCATTGAACTAACTGAAAAGTGGACTTAAAAAATTCTATTTGTCTTCTAAAAGGGAAAAATCAAATGCACAGTCCAACATGGAAGTTTTTGGATATTTGTGAAAGGATGGTACTGGTACTCTAATGAATGCAAGTGTCACCTTCATCCACACTATCTGAATATTCTGTATTGGACAGGCTGACTTTTTCCACTTACTCTATGATAAACAAATTTTTAAATTCACCTGCAACTCAAACACAATATGAGTGATGAGTCACATCCTGGACAGTTAAAACTTCCAAGTATCTGGCAGCTGGCATGAATATTGAAGGTAATCTCTTGGGCTTTTCCAAAGGGCTGTGCACTGTACACTGCCCAAGTACTGTCCCTATAAAACTCTCCCAGTGCCAAGAACATTTCTCTATTACTGCATCACTCAGCATCTTGACACAACAAGTGTTCCAAGAACATTGCCTTCTCATTGCTCTCTCTAACAGGACACTGATTTTTAATGTCTACACATTATTACCTACTCACACTGAAGTTACTGTTTTGGGTTAAAATGGGATATATTAGAACATTTCCAAATAGCACAAACACAGTCCAAAGCCATATCAAAACAGAAACTTCCAGAACTACTTGAAAACAACACTTAAAGTTTCAGCAGCTGAAAGTAGCTTGAATTTCTAGAGGTTGTAGATAGTTTAAATTGCTGAAAATTTGCCAGTTTTCTTTAGAAGTACTGCTTGCAGAACTCTGCTGTCCTTAAGGACAGCAATTAGAGAGCATTCTTTTTCAGACTAATCTATACAAAACTGATGTGCCTCACAAATCAGCACAGACTGCTTTGAAGCTAGTACGGAAATGACAGAAACAGAAATATGGAGGCAAAATTGAGGTAAATCATGGATCTAAAAGAAGTAAACTGTACCAGACTAAGGTACATGGTTTTCTATACAAAAGATACAGTATATTTCATCTGTCTGGGATTTGGTGGAAGTATTAAATTAACAGCATTGCACAGTAAATAAATGAGGCTAGATTGTATTCAAAAGGGAAGTAACTAAAAAAGCTACTGGTGGAGTCGCCAGCAACCAGCCTTAATCTCTTTAATCTCTTAATCTCTTTAACATTTTCATGAATTACTCTGGCACAAAAATAAAAGTGATAACAGAAAAAAATATTAAAGTGGCACCACCAAAATAGAAAAGCACTAATATAATGCACAGGAGTACTTGATGATTGTTGTAATAAGAATTGGATGCAATTCACAGCACAAATTGTAAATCCATACATTTAGGGGACAATTAATTAAAAAACATGTCTCTTTCTACTATAAGCTAGCAGCTTATCTCTTGGAAAAAACTGGGAAAGTGAAGGATCTGCTGGCTGTACAAGGTCATTACACACTGCCAGTACAAGGAAGCTGTAAGAAATCATAAGAGGTGCAAAATGGAAGGAACTTAGGACCATGAGGCAATGATATAAGGATTAGACAATGCAGGAAGAGCTCGTCCAAATTATACATGACTTCAGTACGATTACAACAAAAGCAGAAAATTTAAGTTTCTGGTGGATAAATACAGAGAACACTAGAAATATTGGCACATTGTTTAGCAGATCAAAGGTTGAGAAGAAATAGGACTGTTTCCTGTAAAAACAGCAGAGCAGTGCACATTAAAAAACAAAATTATCTGTTAAACCTCAGAACTTCTTTCTGCCATAAGATCAAGTCAGCAGAAAATAGGAGGATAATTTCTTTTTTATTCTATAGGCTGACAAGGCTTCTGAAATAGAATTACTATTAGAATGAGCGGTGGGAACAGAAGTATTTCTAAGCTGGAGCTCAAAACAAGCATATTTACAGGAATATTTACAGGCTGTATTCATTACCAAAACAACATAAAACACCCCAAACAGTAGAAAATTTGAAAAATTGTAATTCCAGAAAGAGAACAAAGCATATATATAAGCTTTTAAAATAATATTTAATTTTGGGGTTATGAACACAAGCCACAAATAGGACTCCTTATGTAAAACTGCAAAACCAGACCTACTGCTTCACCTACTGGTATATTGTTTTATGGCAGGGACAGAGGATGGAGTTTCCATGAAAGTGCCATGGGTGGCTTTTAGATTCAATCCTCAATTTTCCTCAATATCTCTCCAACCTAAGCCGCAGATCAATTACAGAAAAGTCACAAGAAAATGAACTCTTATTTCAGGTTTATATGGTAAATGCTCAAGGAAAAAAAAAAGGTTTTAGCAAACACGCAAAAAAAATTTTAAAAAATTAAATCCTGATTTTCATGTTGCCCTAAATGACAGCAAAAGGTGCTAACCAGGTGTTAGCTTTTTTAAAAGGGCTTACTCTGAAGTGCAACAATCATTTTCAAACTTTGAAGGCAAACCTCATTAATGCAACACATACAGAATTCCTCTCTCTTCTGCCTACTCAAGATAAATTTAGGCAGTTATTAACCCTTCTCTATAAATAAAACAGAAGTCAGTAGCAGAAAATTGCTATCATACAATTATCTGGATCATTACAACAGAAGGTGTGATCACAAAAAAATCACATCTAGAATTGGAGGCAGTGTTTGCATAGAAAAGTTGGGCAAGAAAAGACCTCAAGAAGTGGCCTCATGCAACCTCCAGCTCAGAGCAGCTTTAAAGACATGAGGCTGCTCAGCAGGTCTTGATCTCCAGGGACAGAGGTTCCCTTAACTCCCTAGGGATTACTAGGATGTATGAGAGAGCTCTTTTCTTCCAGTTGATTACTAGATTACTACTTTTATGCAGTAAAACCAGTTATTCTGAGCACGAGAATTTAAATAATGGAATGGAAATAAAACCCCTAGTCTTAAAGTTCTTACTTTTGCAACTATTCTACTTTAAAATAAATCATTTCATAGAATGCATCAGCAACACAGAGCATCAATCTTTTTGCTTGCTACCTCCACTCTTCTAACACATTCAATATCTCAGACAAATAAACTACCATTATAGTGCATGCAGATTAATTTTCCAGGTAAAAATAACTCACAAGATATAAGCAAATTTGTCTGTTTAATTAAAGAATTTGTTTAGTACTTTATTTCTATTTTATTAATATTTTCAAAGAGTAGAAATAGAGCCCAAGTGGGTATATTTTTCAGGGCCTTAAATATCACTTAACGTATTTGTTATAATCCATAAGGCTGCACAAAAATCAAAAACAATTATAAAAAACTACAATTATTGTACTTACCAACAAGCCTTATTACATTCAGTGTAGTGTTGGTTAGAATAGGTGCATTCACTTTATTGAGGTTATAATCTGATCTCTTTCTGCTCCTCAGAGTTTCTCGAGAAACACTTGAAATAAAACAAAACAAAATACAGCAAATATGAAAACATTCAGAGACATATAAATGAAATTTAGTGGAAAATATACTATTCCTCCTTCCTTCTTTCACAGGACAGTATGTCTTCCAGTGCAGAATTTTATTTATACCAAAGTACAGCTGGGTTAGTTGTGATATTTAAGAAAGAAGACAGATCTAATTTACATAGAATTGTGCTAGAGAAAGGAATTTTTTACTTTTATTCTAATGCTGGAATTCTGCAGGCCTCTGTCTTGTCATTTTAATCACTCTGACTCAAATTCATTAATTCATCAATTCATAATTCATAATTCATTAAGAGAATAAAAACAAGTTACAACAATACAGAGGCAGAGTAGTCAGCCATAGCTGAAAGTTACTGCCTAGAAATAGAACCAATTTTGAGGAAGATGAAACTAAAAAAGTCATTAAATTTTTCATAAATTTTAGTCCTGAAAGATGAAGGAAGTTGGACTCAATGATATTTATCCAACTAGACACATTTTAATTTTCGCTAAGAGAAACCCTCTGCCAGCTGCTACACCTCAAAACTATATCCTTTCAAAATTTCAATTTTACAGCACAAATCTAGAAACTCTTGTTTGTTCCAATTAAGGAATTTTTAACTATATCTCAGCCACTTCTTTGAAAAGAGGCAGTTTACATGATGTGCCTTATAGAAAGAATCATGCTAACAATATTTTATCCTAAAGAGTTACCATGTAACTACTCCTCTACTCTGCTTTGATTCAAGTGATGGCATTCTAGTTGCTCTGTAAACTCTACATAAAAAATGCTGTCTGTTTCACAAAGTCTGAATGTACATCTAAGTTGTACAGTGTCCTAGACAGAAGCTTGTTTACAGATCCTTTTAAAGGATACAAAGTTGGCTTTCTTATACGCATATATATCAATAAAATACTTTTTATATACATCAAAATAAAATATGTATATTCATTTTTATATATCAATGTGTGTATTACAGAAAAAGAGAACTTAAAATTCAAAAGTACTGTCTTCAAGCTATGGAAGAATCTAATTTTTTTCTTAACCTGTAGTAGTTTACTGTAATGCAGAAGCAGAAACCCAAAACTCAAAGCATTTGTCTGCAAACAACTGCTTTTGACACAACAGAAATTACACATATACACAACAGCTTCTACAGAAGGACCTTCAATTCATATCTTGTCCTTAGTAAGCACTTTTCCACTGCCTGCTTCAGAGAGCCTTTATCTGCTTTCAGAATTTTCCTTTCTTCATGTTTTGTCTGCAATAATGATGAGCAGTTTAATGTTCCTCCCCATTCTGGAGATCTAAGCCTTCTAATTGTGTAGGCAGCATAATGTTTATTTGACTATTATTCTACTGTTGTAGATTATAGAAACTGAACTAATTAGAATACTGAGATGAAAAGCATGTGAATTACACCAAGGACACACACACCTACTTACCTTTTTATTGGGGCATCTCCTGTCTGCTCATCCACATAATCTCTTTTCAACTCTTCAGGAACATCACTGTCACTATCATACTCTTGATAAGCACTTTTTTCTTGTTCATCTGACTCATACTGTTAAAAAAAAAAAAGAAAATAACAAATTGATTACCATTAGTTTTTTATAATATTGTCATTCATTTAATGTTGCACTTTGGTCATTTTTTGACTTTTACCCTGACTGAGATACAAATAACTTTGCTGGTTGAAAGGCTGCTGACAATGTTCTCTAAATATGCAGCAGGAAAATTATATTATGTTGATTGAGTAAATATTTGCATAATTCTATTTCAGCTATCAATAATTTTTGTTGCTTTCTAGCTGATGTATAAAGTACCCACATATTTGAGTTTTATTATTTGCTTTATAGTTTGGAAAAAAAAAAAAATAGTAATAAATCCTCAAAATTCAACCATACAGTGGCAGTAAAAAAAACAATAATCCTGGCACTGCATAATACTTAATTATTATTGCATGAAGAACTAAACTATTGCTTCACAAAAATACTTGTTTATATTGTACAGATTTAATTAAGAAAAGAACCCAATAACAACAAAATAACTTGCAGTTAGGCAGAATGCACCTGCATTTGAAGAGAGACTTGAAGAGAAACTTTTCCTTAATCCATACATTGCTTTGAAACCACTTTATACACACAGTCAATAGTGACACAGATAACAAACTCTGGTTCCAGGATCCTTAAGAAATGGCAGCCAAAACACACTAGGATGTGTTTTTTCAGTCATGCATGCCCTGGCCCCAAGTTGCTGAGAGTTTTAAAGGCTAGCACTATGAAAGCACTGTGTTATAAAAGCAAGAACCCCACAGAACAAAAAATTCAAAACAGAAACAGCTCAGGTGGAAAAAAAAGAATGTAGTAAGAAATATTCAAAAGAAATGTTCAGACCATTAGTATTCCCAGGCAAAATATCTGCCTCATGAACATTTTAGACAAAGGAAAGTTTTAAAGAAAGCAGCTCAGTTTATTTCAAAAACAAGCTGAGGTCAGCCTTGACTAAGGACAAAAGGAACCACAGTTTAACTAATTGGCTGGAACATTAGCACAGAGAATTACCACCATTTATTACACTTATCATGCATTAATATATAATAATTCAATTAAAATCCAGTGAAAGAAAAACAGTAAATTGACTACAAACTGTTAACCACAATTCATATTGATGTAAGAATCTGTCAGTTGACATTAATTGTCTTAACATCATTGAATAAGAGGGATTTTGATTTTTCTTTTTAACATGGAAAATTACTTTATTAAGTCTCCTCAATCTAATGCTATTAATGATCTGGAACTGCTATTTATGAGACAAATGCATTTGTATTTTAAAGTATGCATTAACTCACAACTATTAAATAGTGACCTCAATCTGAAGAGACCTTATAAATCCATTTTGAATATGCACAGTCTGCAGTAAAATTTTAAAGTGGCAACATGAATTCACACATCTTGTAGCAATAATCAGTTACAAGTGTTTAGGCAATCCATCCAAAACAACCCACAGGCAGCTGTAAAATTCATCAAAGTTGGAGAATGTTACAATACTGCAAGTTAACTGTATCACAACAGAGACATTTTAAGAAGTTACAGAAAAAGGACCTAAAGCATCTCACTGAAGCTCCAGATACTGAGCTGAGGTGATTTGGTCCAGGGACTCCATTCTGCAACAACTAAGCACTTTAAAAGACTTTAAAATTCTCAAAAGAAATACTGACAGTTCTTCCCATCCTACAGACAAGCTGGCAAATAAATCAACTATTTATGTTCTTATTATGCTTCTTCCTTCTACATTTGGCAACATTCCTGGAAACAAAACTTTGCAAACTCCATCTGGAATAATTCCAATTTTCAGTGCCAAAATGTGCCTCCACTTTAACTGGTCAGTCAAGACAATGAAACACAAAACCTCAGTAAAAACTTTAACCTGCATTGTCTAAGCAGGTTATATTTCTATGTAAAGAATAACAAAATAGGTGTACCTTCTACTTTTTAAACAGGAGATCTTTCAGCACTATGAAACAGACTGAAGGCTGAAACATTAAAGGTTTATGGCTCAAGCAATCAGCAATTTGCAAGAGCAGCAGGTGCTCTGCTGAGGCCAGGTTTGCACAAACCAACTGTGTGCTGGCAGAACCTCTGTTCTCCTTATGACAGGGGATGACCATGAAAAACCAGCCTTTGTTTAGCAACAAGCCATGTTCTGACCCAGATAAGGAAAAAAGGTCGACAATAAACAGACTCTGTGAGACAGGATAATGCTTTTTATCATGCCAATGTCCTTCCTATGAGGAGTTATCACATAAGCCTTAAGGTATTCACCCATTCTGATAATGCATAAGTGGCTCAGCTAAGCCAGGTCAAACAGTCAAGTTATTTAGAAGGGGCACAAACCATCAAAGACCCCCAAAATGCCCCAAGACTCATTTCTGCAGCCTTCCATCAGAGGATTGCACGTGATCCACAGAGCTGCAGCAAACAAACAGAAACACCTCTCCAGGGGAGGTACCTGACTGTTCCCCCCTGAATATGAATATCTATTAATCCAGGGAACTTTGATATTTGGTGGTTTTCTCTCAGCCCCAACAGATCAAGACTGTGGCCATCACTTTGACCAATGGACAATGAAATTGCAAAAACCAAGTCCTGGTTGGATCCACAAGTAGTGTTATCTTTCTATCTACTATCTACTCTTACCCCTTCCTTCTTTTTTTCTTTGTATATTTTCTTAAGTTATATCTTGATACTTCTATATTGCTATATTACTACAGATATAGTAATTACATGCTATATAAAACAGCTGCTATACATCTCATTTCCACTTTAACCAAACTGTTCTAAAATAAACCTGCCATTTATATGTATATATAAACACCAATCATTCAGTGTTTTTTCACTCTAATCCATCCCAAAGGATCTATTAACAAGAACCTCAGTGACCCTGCCTCTGAGACAGCAATGCAGAAAAGAGACTAAAAATGTCAAAATGGAAAGTAGGATGGTCATGTGCAGAGTATAGTCACTTCAGTCATAAAATACCTTCATTCCAAAACCAGCCCTGGGAGATGTCCTGTACACCTCCTGACAAGTTAATTAATCTGTACTGTGCCTCCATTCAGAGAAACATATTTCTGTCTGTTTTACACTTATGTTTTGTAACTTATGCAGGTTTCAGAGTGCCAATACAACCTGCAGGACTACTACTTTTCATGAGCCTGCAGTGTCTGTGCCAGAGGTCCCTTTGAACAGGCATTAGTGTGACACTTCATGCTGGCAAAAGCCAACAAAAGAGTGGCTCCAACATGTTCATCAGTATTTGCTACCCAGTTTTTCATCAAATGATTTCATGATTGCAAAAGCAAAAGCTTAGCACAGAGTAAGACAATGTATTTTAAATTTTTCTTCAAGCTAAGAAAACAGATTCTGAAGGGTAAAACATTAGAAATTGAAAGATCAAAGAAGGTCTATCCTAACTTGTTTGCAGAGTTTTCATATCTCATACAAATGTGCAGAGAGAAATCAAAATATCCCAGCATATCCATAGCCAAGGAATGAAGACAATTCTAGCCTTCTAAAAGTGTAAGTATGCTGCTTACAAGTCCCTGAACAAAAAATATGGGAATAATGTAGGTTCTTGTTCACTAGCAGCAACCTGCAAGGTATCAGAGGAGTTTGAAATCACTAACCAGCAATTATTCTTTTTTGTTCTTGATATGTTATCCAGTCTCAGTAGCACAAGTTAAGGCCAAGAAAACATCACACATCAAAGGGATAAATAACAAAAGCAACAAAAACATGGTATTGTAGCATTTAAGAGAATGGTACAAAGTTTCACATTGAAACACACTTGATCACCACTAGATTTTGACTGACAGACTTCTGAAAAAAACCCACACAGTTATTGTTCAGTTTTATAGAACCCACAATAAAGAGAGTGTCCTGAGCATTTAAATTAAAATTAAAAATAATGTAACAGACATCAAAAAAATCCATGACAAATCACATAGGTGTGAACAAACACAACAAAAGGAGCAACTCACAATGGTTCTTTCCTATGAAGCCAGAAAGCAAGTCCTAAAATGACAAAATTACCTTCACAAAGAAAGCTAATTTAAATCCCTGGAAAAATACTAATTTAGGTGGAACATGTCTTGTTAACCTTCAGTGGAAAAAAAAGTACTGATTCAGTGCAAAACAAACTGAACTTTCAACAGGATGCCTGGCTTTCTGGCACTTCTAAAAGCAAAGCAGCACAGTACTGCAGGCAACAGATTATTGTACTAAGACACATCATTGCCACACAGAATAAATCATCATCTGAAACACTCCATACCCCATTAGAAGCTAACACATCTTCTGTCTCATCCTCTTTGCTGTCAGCCTGGATTTCAAAGGGGTTTCCTCCGTGGCAGTACTGCTCAAACAGGGTCACTGAGGAGGAAACTGCAGAGGCAGGCTGCTTGCTCGGCGACACGGACGGGGAACGCGACTGCTCCAGGAACTTAAACTCCTACCAACAGAAATAAAACACATTCTAATCAGCCTTCTTCAATATAACTCCAGTTCCATAAAGACAAAGGATAACAACAAACCTTGTGGACATTAACTTTGAGCCAAAGTTTGCTGCTTATTTAAACATGCTTTTCATGCTGGCTTGAGTTAACCTTGAAAGTGGTAACCTTATGCTGGCTTGTCTTTGCACTTTTAGCAGTTTTCTGCTACAACATGCAATATATCTGCACCCTAAAAGTATTTACTGTCTAAAACTAGGTGAAAACTCATTGTGTTTTTTATTTCACAGAAATAAGGAGATAATAAAGGCTTAAATTCTATCAAAAAATGCCATTTTTTTACACAAGTTATCTAGGAATTCACTAAAGCTGAAATTTTATTGTCAATACTTTATTTTTAAAAAGTTGTCAAAATTTTTTACTTCTCAAATTCACTGCACAATTTCTGATCACTAGGTGAGTGCACAAACTCTTGCAAGTGTATGGACCAAGTAGAACCCAAAAGGCATGTTTTTTTACTATTTTTTCCCTAAAAACCACAACTTATCTCAAATGACATGTAACTTTTATCTATTAAACCCTAGCTATTGATATTAATAATGGCAAAATGTACATTTTCATTGAACTAAAGGTTTAAAGATCAAAACACATGCAGCTAAAAAGGACTACAATGTTAGATTTCTGTTTGCTTAACAAGTCAGTAATTTTCTGCCATTTTCTGCTGCTACAGTCCCTTGAGCACTATGTATGGATTTTTAATCCCCTTTCTTTATTAAAAATATTATTTCTTTTGCTACTGGATGCTACTGAGGGTCCTCTCTTCCTCTCTCTCTATATTTTTAGTGATTCAGTAGCCTATTGTTTACTTCTACAGTTAATTCTACAGGAGTTGCACAATGATCTTGCTTGTTGCTGTGCTAAAACATTTCTGAACTTTAGTTATAGCTTTAATCACAGGCACCATGTTTTATTTGGCAAAACAAGTTAATTTCATCCACCACATGCTAAAAATCAAAAAAATCACTTCAGATGATTAGAAGGTGAGTACAATAATTACTTGCTTTCAGTTGGACTTCACCACAGAAGAATATTTTTTTCCCTGTCCAAGTGAGGCCATATGACCTATGTTTCCAGAAACAGATGCCAAATTGGTACAAGCTAGCAAGTGCTCACACAACTACTTCTAGGCACTCATGTTTTAGCATCTTACTGTCAAATAAATAATTCAGGAATGAAAAACAGACACATTGAAACAGGAAAAATAAAGGCTATCATTATGCTTACAAGAATTATGCTAGAATCTTCCATAAAAACCTCTGCCTGCCTGGAACAGAAACACTACTGTTTCAAAACCATTGACTCCTAAGTTTCTAATAGCATGAAATAAAATTAAGAATCTTTTAGAAGCCATTAAAAACATTTGTACAGTACTTCATGGATCTTACTCCTTCTTAGAACATCATGACTCTTAATTATTAAAGTATTAATACATTTGTATATTTTATTCATAGAACGTACATGAAGCTGCAAAATACTAAAGCTTGATTTAACAGGACAAAGTTCCCAGGTCTCATTCTCCAAAAACATTCTTAGTTCTTCAAGACGGGTTCTGAAACACAAATGAATACTCTTAATTGGCAGAAAGAGTAAATCACAAAGTTGGCAGTTACTTCACTTCTGCAGTGAAAAACTCCTTCTAAAACTGTACAGAAGTTACACTTAAAACAAGTATTTAAGCATTTCTTCTAACCAATAAACCACTCAAAAGCTGTGGCTACCAAAGCAGTGTATTTTTAATGACACCTCTGGAGAAAGATATCCTTTGAGACTATCTCCAAAATTTGTAAACTAATTTTTTTAGTCAAATTACAATTACACAGAAATACTGGATCTTTTTCCTCTGTAAACTGTAGAAAGCAATATAGTATATACAAATACTCCACTAGCACAACAGCTTCTGTGAGCTCACATAAGATAGATGCTTCCTTCAAACACACTGAAGCCAATAGAGAGCAAAGGAAAGTGGAAAGAAATAATATTGTACAAAAATCTCAAGTTTTCAAAGAAAAAACTTAAATGGCTATTAATCTCTCATTTTCTTCCTAATTTAATTTTAGTTTGGTATCAATAGAGTAATAAGGAAAAGTAATCAAGCCATTAGATCTCTGCATTTCTTCTGTTTTTTTTATTCACTAGAAAAGCCTCCACTCTGTCATAAGCAGAAACATCTTTAAAACAGAAAAAAATCTGCCACATAAATGGAACATATAGGAAAAGACACCACAGAATGCTTTTTGGGATCACATTGCTCTATCTTTTCCCTTAATATAGGGCATATTGTTTTGTTTAACAAGTAACAGTTGGTAAATCATGCACTGGGTTTCTAATTAGGCAATAAAATATTCTGGGCATACCACAACTTCAATAATGAACTACAACCACCACTACAATTAAAATTTGCTTGCCACGATGAGATAAGCAATGTGTTGAATGGTGATTACAATTTGCTGTATCTAATTAAATTCACCAGTTAAATACAAATAGACTTATAGTGCTATTTTCAGGGCATTGAGTACCCATAGCTTGCATATCTTCTCACAGTAAAGGCACAGAAACAACAGCTAGAGATGCTGTGAAAACCAGCATTAGAGATTAAAAGTCTTTGTGAGGAAAACTAAGGTGAAAGAGTCATAGGAAAGCAAACATTTAAAAGCCACACAACAGGTTTTGTAGCATTGCAAATCTGAAACCAAGGCTCTGACAGAGTACTTGAAGAAATGCTCTAAATTTTCACCAGAATATACATCTAGAAAGGGGAATGCATGAAGACCTGATGCATTCATTCTCTGAAAAGTTTAAGTGATCAGATACATCTTTTTACAAGTGTATCAGTAAAAAAAATAAATTACATTTCAAAAATCATCTTACCAATGCTCTTTGCCAAAAGCCCATTCTGATTTATCAGAACAATCAACTTGCACCCAAAAAAGGGCTTCCTGTATGCTCTAGTACTAGGGTCTCCTCTATGTTTTTTGAATCACACAGCCAATTCCTTTCAATATTTTCTCTATGTTGGCAGTTTCTATAACATCACACTGCCCAGGAGGCCACGTATGTCAAATTTCACAAAGAACTGATTACTCCTGGACTCTAAAGATTTCAGCTCTGTGTAGCTTTCATGTACTAATGAATCCTTAAAAGCACTCCTGCTTTTTTTTTTTCTTCCCTCCAATTAAATACTCAAGAGAAGTGAAAGCCACATTAGCTTGATCTGAAAAGGCAAGACACTTAAAGCTTTTATATAAAACACCCTAGGGGATACAGCTCTGAGACACGGGTTTTTTATGTTTTTCCTTCTGAGGAAGAAAACATCAGCCAATTAATCTTTACAATACCCATGCAGCATAAAACATGTAGAAAGAATTAAAAGGTTTCATATAATTTAATTCATGTCAATAAGTATTTCATTGTATTTTCACAAGAATTACCTTATCTTAAAAAACACAAGTTATTTCAAAAAATTATTTCTACATACATTCCATCAATGTTCCTTAATCTTTATTTTAATCAAAGATAATTCAGAAAATTAGTCTATGATTCCTTAAGCTGTTAAACATAAGCAAAACCATAACAGTCAAAATTATGTTTACTTAACCCAACAAGGCACTATGTGGTAAGTTAGTGTAGTAAAAGATGGTTAGGTAGAATCAAAATCAGTTCACTAAATTTGGTTCAGGATTGAGAAAAATTTCAAGAAATAAAAATAGTGACATCTCCTGACAAGACATAATGTGGATCTGATGAAGGCTCAAGTTTTTCAGACAACTGGAACTGAGGTCTTCATCAAATGTCCAGAAAGAATTCCCAGCTGCAAACTACCAAAGCTGAAAGAAATTCCAAACCACATTCTCATCTTCTGAATTTGGACAATGTTTCCTGTTCTCCTGCCATCATTTTCATACTTCATTTTAGGCAGCAAGTCACAGACTTTTCAAATGGCTCTGGATATATTACTCATATGACAGCTCCCAAAAAGAGGACAACAGATCAAGACTAGGAAAGTAAGCATTTCCTGGAGCATGGAATGCTGTATTTCTTCTCAATTTTTCTAGTTTTTACACCCAGAAAGAATGTAATGCTAGACAACTAAAATTAAAAAGAAGTCAATCACCCAAACCAAAACATTCATAAAATCAAGGCAACAAAAACAAACAAATAGAAAGATAAGTCTTGATGCTGTTATAGCCATATATTATATCTGAGTCCAGAGAATGCCCATCCATAACAACACATGAATGGCCTCAGATATGACAAGAGTGCTGACTGAAATGTAATTAGATCCTGCCAACAAATAAGTCATGAAAACATGATTCAAAAGGATGGACTCAGTTCTAAATATTTTACTTGATGCAAGACAAAACTGCATATTGAAAAAAACATTTCATAGCCATACATGATGAGTCTTCTTAATCAATAGCAAAGAAAAGAAGACACAATTTTGCTACAAACTATAGATTTCAGAAGCATTCCTCCTAAACATGCTAGGAGACAAGAGGCAACCTAAAAAACTACTGAAATTCTTGATCTGGCTTGCCTGCTGCAGAACTATGGTTTTCCACAAACCCAGTGGAAACAAAGGCTTCTCTATCCTCTCCCCTTCTCCAGGGTGCAGAGCCTTATTCTCATCAGAAAACACACTGTACTGTCAACCTCAATGCAGAAACATGATGCAGTGGAATTCCTTTGGAAAGCATTTACCCAACAATAAAATGTCATTAGAATCATCCACTGCACACTCACCTGTGGTATGTTTTGAAATAGTTAACGCTTTGTTTTCTGATAGATTCTTGCAAAACTTCAGACTTACTGCCACAAAACTCTTCTCCAACCTGCATCAGCCTAGAGTAATAACACAAAGTTTAGGTATATTTATTTCTTAATACTGCTGTTCCAACTGTGAATGTAGGTGTATCTTCATAAACACAGAGCACCAATGTTACACTACAATGTTAAAGTTGCATTCCACAGAAGTCCATGTCTCATTTTTCTTCAAATCCTACTTTTGTGTGCCATACACATAGACACAAAGAGCTATAAGCAAAATTAATGTATTTTTGAGAGCCCACTATAAAGTTCACAGTTTCAATCTGTCACTTTATTACCACAACAGAAGGATATAATATTGTACAGGTTGGCACAGTACTTTTCTACTTGACCCAAACTCCCTTTAAAAGCTCTTAGAAAAAAAATTGCTAGACCTGCACATCCCATATCTTAAAAGGAGACAATACTGAAATCATATCACACTTAAGCAGCAAAACAGTTCATGCTACCTCTCCTAAATACATCCTCATAAACTCTCACATATAGAAGAATTTCTCTTCAAGCTACCAGCACATTTGAATGATGCTGGCAACAAAATGCAAATATCAGCCTTAATCAACAGTGCTATCTTATCAGAGCTTGTTTGTGGACAGGTACTAGAAGGTCTTACAACCACACCAGCATACCTGCTGATAACATCAAGTACAAATATGAAGTCATCGTATTTGAAGTTAGACAGATCTGTTCCCAGAAGATACGTTTTCACTTTCAATTGAACATCCTACAAAACACAAACAAGTTTTTTGTACTTAATACACTGAAGACGAAAGTGAAGGCTTGGATGCCTGGTTCATTAATACTTGTTGGTCGCTTGCACCTATAAATTCTTTTTTTGAGATTTAGAATAGAATTCCATTTTCCGTAACATGGGTAATTTCTCTCAAATAATTTTATAATCAGTTTCTTTAGCACCCTATACACGGCAAACATAGAGTCAATCCTAGATGCCTTATTGCCAATGCAAAAACAGAACTCAGCTTTTTCATCATATATTTTGATTGACACCAAACTGATTCAGCAATCACATCAGGAACACCATAAAACCAGTCAGGTTCTCAAGGCTCCAGGCTGAGAACCATATAACCATATAAATATATATGTATATAACCATATATCTATATAACCATAGCTATGGTTATAGCAGAAATGTAAAGCAGTATACAGAGAAAAAGCCCATGAGAAGAAAATAGATTGTGTGGCAGAACCCAGGTTGAAAGAAATGGGACCAGACTAAAAGTCCTGTTACTATGTTTTGGTATCTTGACTGAGTTTGGAAGCATTGCAACCACTGAGTCATAGAAATTATATTTCCGTGGTCTTGAAATATTCACATCAAAATAAATAAATTAAAAAAAAAACAAAAACTGCAGACATTTCTTTGAGAATATTAGTACAAATATAACCATAATTAATATTGGAGAGGTGGAAGAGGGGGGGAATAAATACTTAGGGGAAGCAAAATTCAAAACCCATACCTGCCATATTCGGGAAAGCCCGTGCTCCAATTTCTTTTTTACATAGTTGCGGTCAAAACTGTTCTCTTCACTTCCAATCACATTGTTGCCATCTGAAACTTCAGGTTAAAGGCATTGTAAATATTTCCAAAAGCTTTCCAAAAGTTATCCTGTACAGAATTACATTTCCTTAGCTATTCCCATATTATTGATTATGCAAACCCCTACTCTGCTCTAAACTTCTGAACAGAAATTAGCAATGCACATATAAGCATATAATCATTATATGCAAATGTAGACCAGCAGAGTTTCATCACCTGCATACCAAATACCTGTCCCAGTAGTGTTCCTTAGGTAGTCACATACTGCAAGCATCACAGTGAGAGCTAATCCTGACTGACCCTTGCAGTTCTCCATTACTAGGCTTCACAGCTTTTTCCAGAGAAAAGAGCAATTTTTCATGTCTAATTCTGTTGTCTACTGAAGAAGAGACTAGAAACATAAACAATGTACATATGTCCTCATTTGCCAGCATCAAGAAATTTTTATCAACAAAGTAAGTGCTCCTTCCTTGTCATGCCTTGCCCTGAATCCAGACTTTGCAGCCTAGATGAATATCATGTAAATATTGTGAGCACTTTACTAAAGACACCAGTAAGGAATGGGACACCAGATCACGATTTTTATCAGCCATTTCAGATGTGTGCAGAACAAACTCTGCAGCATTATCTGGACTACTACATATTTAAGAATACGAAAGAAAAACATCCACTAACAGGGATTGTTATGACTTGCATCAGACACTGATAATTCAATTAAACCAAAACAGTAGAGCACAGCAGTCTGACCATGTTTTGATTGTATCTTCTTCAGACCATCCAGTGCTCACTGTCAAGTGAGCAGAGTTTCCTTCTGTAACAATCATTAATTACAAATAGCATTTAGCAGGGCTGCATTCTCCCAGTCCTAGGCCAGACTCTTTGTAAGTAGAGTGTCATATACATCATCCTTCTCCTCATCAACCATCTGGTTTTTGATTTGAACCTTTCCAGAGTATGTTTCACAGAACAAGAACTATTGCCTATTATAAGAATGCTTATATAAGTTTAACAGGAACAACAAAAATATCTTTATGATACCTGCTGATTTTACACCTGAAAAAACCACAGCAAAACAGACATAATTAAAAAGTGTAACTATCTTATTTAAACTGTAAATGTAAATATTATTGAGAATGGGCAATTCAATCAAAAATTTTGGAATCTTTCTTCACACAGAACATCACAAAAGCAAATATTTCAACTCTGAGTTTTACATCTGTTATAGCTATAAAAACTTGCATCTCAAGCAATGGCTTTAACTCAAAAAACAGCTCCAGAAATCAAAAATATTTTTTTTACAAAAAAAAATATTTTTATTATCTTTTTTTTTAAATTCCACACAATGAGGGAAGGATATTTCCCCTAAGCACTGCTTAAAATAAAACCATTTATATCTGCAAGACTGGCACATACAAATATTCATTTAAAAATTAGCCTAATATTGAAGAGTAAAAAAATCCAGTGAGTGCTTTAGTCCTTACTTCACACTATCAGCAAAAATGCTGAAGGCACTGAGTCAAGACCACAAAGATACCAACACATAAATTAGTACCTTGAGCACAAGAAAAGTTATTTCCAAATATCAGAAGTTTTGTTGCCAGCAGTTTCTTACCAGAAGACACAACTGCTGCCTCATCTTGGTCATGGTTCTCATGCCACTGCATCGTTCGGTAGTAACTGAGCATGACTTCCCAAAGGGCTTTGCAGAGATCAGCAAGGCATGGAATGTAGCTGTCTGATGTAATATGCTACAGAACAACAAAATAGCATTGTGAAACTTCAAAACTGTGTTCCCTGCAGCAACACAAACCATAACAAACTCTCCAAATTGATAAAGCTGAGCTGACATACATCAGTTTCGTTTTCAAGAAGTGACAGATTCTTGATTTTGGTCAAGTAATCAAATGCTGTCTAAAAGTATAAAGTGTTTTTGTTAGCATTTTTTTTCTCATTTTCTCAATTGGTCTGTATGTTAACTACCTCTTACATTTAGTTTACAGTGACACAGATAGAGAATATCAGAATATCTCTCACAATCAGAGGGATGAAGCCACCCTGTATGCCAGTTCAATGACAAAGGCTTGTACTTCAGTGCTACAGAGATGCCTTACTGGCAAATATCCCACTGAATGGTTCTTGACCTTTAAAGAAGTAGTTAAAAAAAAAAAAAAAAAAAAAAAAAAATCAAACAAACTTGCTGATTCAGCATTTTTCTCTACTAACTTTTCAGGAAATGCTATTGTATCTCAGGGCTTTTAGTATCTAAAATCTAAACTTTGTTTGTGCAAATCACTATAATTGAAGACATACTGACTTTCAGGAGGACAGAAAGAAAGGATTACTTACTAAATATCAAAATGATTCAATTTAAACTAAGGAAACAACTGAATTTCTTTGAGCTTATACTAGAGTAAAGAAAATCAAAACTTGAGACTGAAGCAGCCAAGCTTTGCCCTGCTCCAGCAATATTCAAAGAGAAAATATGTAAAAGCATGGCATATTGCTAAGAAAAGAAACAATAACAAAACAGTGACTCTGAGTGCACAGGCACTAACTTTCATAAATGCTTAAGAATTTCTGAAAACATTATTCTTTTTTAAAATAATTTGAAACCTTATTCTTTTTTAATATTTTAAAACATTATTCACATTAACTTAAGCATCACCTCATTAGGGCATAAGTAAAAACTAACAGAAATAATGAGGTAATAATTTTGTAACCATGCTGTTAAAGCCACCCTCTTTCTCTGTACTACAAAATGTGGTGTTTCCAAGTACCTGAAAGATCCCTCCATACTTTCAAGTAGAAGGATAAACAGCAACACACAACCTGTATTTTAGAATTGGTCAGAAGCAGCTCAGTAGTTCATTTGTAAGTGTAAATAAATGGGATTAGTATCATTAGTATTAGCAAGGAATGAGAAATAAACTGGACATACAGACGCATAAAGTAAAAAATAAAATAAAAAACTTGATAGAAAAGTTCATCAGAAACTAAGAAACAGAAATAAAACCACACTCTGAAGGCTTATAGCAGATAATTAAAGGACTGCAGTCTGGGGAACAAAGATCAGGGTTTGCTCGCTTTCTGCAGCTAGAATTTAACTCAGTGAAGTGGAAATATCAACTATCCAGAAACTTACTCATTATGTTCATGATTACTTAAGTCAATTATTCCCAATAAATTTATTTTGCTTATCACACTTTTATTTATATGAAGGCTCTTAGATTATGTAATCTTTTTAAACCGAAGAAGAACCTATTTAAAATGAAGATGTGTTGCTTACTAGTGGCAGCTACATGATGCCAGGAGATACTAGAAGGGAAAGAAAATGGATCAGAATATAAACTCCAATCTCCTTGTGACTGTATTTTAATTTAATAAATTGCAACTGATGGTGTGGGTCCTTAAATCGATGAAGTATGATGAAGGCTTAGTCTGTAACTGAAACATACATCCCAAAGAACATTTAAGATAGAAACATAATTTCAAATTGTAATTAAATATTAGAACCACCTAAAATATCTCATATTCTTCTTCCCCATCACTGAAGTTTTAAGTTTGTAACAGTACAATCCCAACTGAAAAAATTAAAAGAGTGAACAAAAATTTGTAGTAGAGGACAATATATGTATATTCCCAGCCCATGATCTGTCTATCCCCAGGCTTTTGCATCTCAATATTATAGCTGTCCCTTATCCTGGTATCAAAAGTGCAAAATTAAATGTGAGAATGAAAGCGAATGATACAAAGTCAGGAATAATGGGAAGACTCCAATTAAATTAGAATCTTTACAAGAATTCTTACTGAAATGCAGTATCAGAGAAATTGTGAATACTACCTAAATGCACTGGAAGACACACACATTTTGAAATGCTGTTTTTTGTTAGATGGCGTGCACAACAACTCCAAGGTGCTAAAATTTAGTCAAATCAATTAAATTATGAGTAAAAAACATCTCAAATAATTGTAAATTGTATTAAGAAACTAGACTAGCAGGATTAACAACTGAGTCCCTATTGACAAAAGGTACACCTATAACAGTGAAAAAATTCAGATTTAAAACCATATATATATATGGAAGAATTACATACTGTACAGAGGTCTTTGTACTGTAACTTCTGAAACTTGGTGTCTGTGTTTCCTGCACACAGCTCCACATATCCAAGGACTACTTGAAACACAGTGTTGTGAATGGCTTGGGTGAAGTGCATATGTAACTGGTCCATTGCTGTCTGAAAGAAATGGAGTAACATAAAATCAAATTGTAAAATTCAATTTGTCATAAGCCACATCTTTTGACATACGTCTTTTTCGGTACTGAACACTTGTAAGCATGTCCTCCAACCTGTCTTAAAAATAACTTACACAGATCTTGGCAATATTACAACATGGTCACATAAAAGAGTTCAGGTATTGCAAGTAAAAGCAGTTTCCTCTGCCATATTCCTTCTGTAATTTACCTTTTTTTTTGTACACTGTCACTGGTAAATATTAATATAATAAAGCTAATTTAGAATTTACACAATTATTTACCCTCCCAATCATTGATAATGTGTCAAAAAGAAATTAGTTACGATTCACACTCTTTCTCCCAGTGAAAACACTGCCAACTAAATCAGAAATATTTCCTTTGCAATCTTTACAAAATCTTTATCCACTTGCCAGAGTGAAGAACCAAAAGTATAATTAAGCATTACAGAAAGGCCTACACATAATATAAATAAATTTCCTATAAAAATCCTCTTTTGGATAGAAGAAAAAACGTCATTTGTTTAAAAGAAAAACCAAAAACCTACCTTCTCCAGGAAAAAGTAACATACTAAGGACTAATGACTATGTAACATATTAGTTTTGCCACAATCATGTCTGAGTTTCAGGTCAGGATGTTTCCCAAGTGTCCCTGTTTTAATAAATTGCATGTAACAGTATTCCATTTCAGAAACTGAATTTTCTCTCTATTTTCACATACATGCAATCAGCAGATTTGAAAGTATTCAGTTTCACCACCTCCTATTTGGCATTTTTAGCTATCAGTAAGAGCTGAGAGCTCAATCACTCCATAAGAAATGAAGAAGCAATTCTGCTGAAATCCTATTGAAAACAGCCCATCTTCTATAGCTAGTCCTAACTTGAAGTAGCCAAAGAAAACAGAATGACAAATGAAATAATGAAAAGTACTGAAGATGCTGAAGAATCTTGACATTTTGTTTACTGAAAAGAGGTCAATATGAGAGAGATATGAATAACAATGCAACTAAATTATTTTCAGGACAAGTTCAAAATACGTACTTTACTAGTAATAAAAAGAATGTCAAAACCAAGTCACTCTATAATGGAACACAGCAAGCAAAACCATGCAGTAACAAATAACACTTCCATTTTGTCAGAAACTTCATTTCTCTCCAACAAGTATCTGCCTTTCTCAACATGTCATGCACTTGACAAGCAGTGAATGCATTGTATCTATTTTTTCCAGTAAGTAAGAAATTGAATACAGCACACTAAAAAGAGTAAAAGTCTAATTAACCTTCTCGTCTGATTTTAAGTTAAGTCTTTAGGCATTGCAACAGTTCTGCACACTAACAAAGTATGAGAAAGTAACTCCATTTCAATCCAATTGCAGAGCTACACTGTTATTACAGTCAAGTCAGGAAAAAAAGAACCCAACTTTACTAGAAATGTTCTAATTAGAAAGAAGCAAAATGAACAAATATAAATTTAAAACAAACCCAAGAAAGGCAATCTTACATCAGATATGCTCCTGAAATCTTGAAAGATCATTTAAAAAGCCAAGCATAATAAAAAATTATTTGGGTTCTTGTCCTGTCTTCATCAGGGGACAGGTGCTTTGACTTGATCTTTCGCAATTAAAGCTTTCTGGGGGAATCTCTTCCCTAAGTAAATCAATTCCTGTTACACTGGCACCACCACATTCAGCCTGATCACTGACAAAACATGCCTCCAAGACTTTCATGTCTCCTTATCCCCTTTACTTCACAGGACTTTGATATTAGTTCCCATACTTCATACCTTCTGAAGGAAACTTGTTAATTGCCTGCTCAGGGAAACAAACCAATATGAAGCCTCAAGGCAGTGCAACAAACAGAAGAGATGCCTTTCTGTAATGCTTAATGCTCCATCCTATGGGAGAACTTAGGTCTACTCTTATATATACAGAAAATGCTCTAGGCACACACAGATGTAACTTTCAGGACATGCCCACAGTATGTGTTTGACATGCCATGGGATGTATTTTACTGCAAAAATCTATCTTCTCACCTTCCATTCCCATCATGTTAACACAACAATATCAAATGGAAATACTCATGGCAGAGGTTGTGCACAACCCAGAAAAACAGACCTAACTATAAAAAATAGTATTCACATGGCCAAATAGAATGAATAGTGCAAACAGCAGTATAAACAGAGCTGAAAAATGCAACAGTTATAACCTGTCCAAAAAACTACATGTTGCAGTAACACACAGCTTATCTTTAGCAAGTTAAATGTAAAGCATTGTTAAATTATGTGAGCATTGTAATAACCTTTGTATACGTGTATTTGGCAAGATCCATCAGCATTAGCATGCTGGTTTTGGCTGGCATAGAGTTAAGTTTCTTTACAGTAGCTATTATGGGGCATGGAGCTGTGTTTTATATCTGTGTTTTATATTTGTGCTGGAAACAGGGTTCATAATTCAGGGACATTTTAGCCATTACTGAGCAGGGCTTACACAGGGTCAAGGCTTTTTGTGCCTCTCACCCCAAGCCTCCAGAGTGGGCTAGGTGTGCACAAGGAGCTGGGAGGAGACACAGCCAGGACAGCTGAGCCCAACTGACCAAAGGGATATTTCATAACATGTGGTATCATGCTTAGTAATAAAAGCTGGGGCAAGAAGACAGAACAGGGTGAAGTTTGTCTTCACAAGTCACTGTTACACATGATGGAGTCCTGCTGTCCTGGGGATGACTGAACACCTGCCTGCCCTCTGACTTTGCCATCACACCAAGGAGGAGGAAGGAAGCAGCTGTGTGGGGCTTAGCTGCCAACTGGGATTAAAGCACAACAATTAGGAAAATAAATTTCCAGCAAAGTACTCAAAACTTCATGCTGTGACATGACTATTCATTGTGACTTCCTCAGAAGAGAAGTACTAACCTGTGTTTTTCCAAGCAGCCTGTAAGCCTGCTGAACCTTTGTATAATGATTGATATCAAAATTCTTGCATATTTTGGAAAGTGCTACGTCCAGTTGTTCCTATAAAAATGAAAGAAAAAATGTGTTAAACACTAAATAAAAACAGGCCAAATTATACATTACTCAAACAATAGCAAACAAGGATGTTTATTTAAATAGTGAGATAATTATGGTTGTAAAGTAACTGAGCCTATGTGTGACTGGACTCTTCTGGGGTGCTTAAGTGTTACCACGTGCAGTGAAAGTACTTCAGAGTCAGCCAAAGAGTTCCACCACTCCAAGAACAAGCAAGAACAATGAAGTCAAATACAAAGTGATGTTTACTTTGAGAAGGCCAGGAAACTCAATATGAGAGAGCTGGGATTTCTAAGTTGTCTACTTCCACCCTTAAGAAAAACCCAGACCTGGGGGGTTCAGCTCAATCAATTCAGTTGTAGACTTCTTAACCCTCTTACTACATCTCTTAAATGGAACTAACACTATCTGAATTAAAAGTTCATTGGCAAACAGCTGTTTATAGAATACTACATCAGCACAACAATCAGTACCTGAGGGAGTCAAGAAAGAAAGCAGACACACAAATACGGGTTCTGCTGCTGCAAAGCTGTGTCTGAACATACTGAACAGCTCTGCAGCAAATGAAGCTCATGTATTATGTAAACTAAGTGAAAAAAACACTTCAATAGGATCATGTATTTAATGACTAATAAAGCTTTCAAGAATTTGACTATGTAGCTTAATAACATAATTCTCACGTAGATGCCATAATATATTCAGATACACAACCTAATTTAGTTATTTTCAACCAACAGTGCAAAAAATAAAAACAGAATGAATCAGTAGCATATAAAAACATACACAATTAACAAACATTTTCTTTCCTTGCTAGACACTAAAACCATTTCAATTCTTATTGATCCTGCTAAACATTACATGTGTATGCATTACATGCATCACATACACATTATACATACCTATATTGCTAGAGTTCTTATGAAAAGGTTGCCAAGTTCCAGCTCAAAATTACCTAGTAGTGGATTTCAAAGAAGTCCTTTTTTTTTCTACTAGCTTCCCAGAAGACACTTAGCATTTTATATTCCTTTGCTTTTGTGATACTATCTACCAACTTAAATCAAACTTAGACTCGTCTTCACAGCTATTCAAGTCATATTTCCTAAAGCTTAGCACTAGTCCTATCCAGCAGTCTCCAGTTTGCTGACCTCTCAAATTTCCTGTGAAATTGTGATCTCATATAGCTTATCCAAACCTACTAGCTTGCTATTAATTTACTTTTCACAACACTTCAGACATTCAATACTTCAAATGTTACGTGACTTTTAAAATTTGACTGCTCTACCACTTACAATGAGCACAACTAGTGAGCTTGGTCATAATATGATATGATATCATATATGATATCATAACATATTACAGAGCATTTAAATTGATTACAGCATTAAAGTCTACATGAACAGCAATAGCTACAGCATCCAAAGAGAGTATTTGAAAGAAATGTACACATTCTATAATTGCTAACAACATTTTATTAGAAAGCTCTAGTATTTAGAGATTAAATACTAGCACATACTTAGAGGTTAAAGATTACATATAATAAACATAAGTATATTAATTCTTACCTCTATTTGTTCCAAGGTGTCTTGCAGTTTTGAATTTAACTCGCTATTGATAAACGAAAAAAACATTTAGAATAAAATTACTGATTATATGAACATTTCAGACCATTTCTTATTTCCAAAAATCCTGCTACTGAGCCACAACATAGTAATTCATCATAAACCACTAAGCTGCTGTGGCTGTGTCAGACTAGCACCATCACAACTTATCAATGCTGTAAGGAAAGGCTCATTATTCTATGTTTATAATGCAACAGTGTTAAGAAGGTCTAGACAAGACTCCATCCTGCTAGGATTTAACCAAGAATTCAAAGACATTCCCAACTCTCAAGAAACTTGCTGTAAATGTTTTGGTTTGGCACTGTGGTCTACAGCAGAACACAGCCAGAAGGGTCAGGACTGTCAAGTCTTTGCAGTAATTTTATTTGCTGCTCAAGAACCCCTTCCAGAAATGCTATAGGAAAAAAGATAATTTAAGATTTCTCAGAAAAAATTTTAAAGTTGGTATAAAAAAAATTAACAAAAATAGCTACCATAAGAAAAACTATTTAGGACAAAGAAAGGCACCACTACACCTTTGTAACAAGCAGCTTTAAAAATTTCAGAACAGCAGAAAAAAAAAAAGACAAAAAAGACTACTATGCTTTTGTTTGGAAGGGTCAAAGCAACAAAGAAATAGGCAGGATATTACCTTCTAGCACAGAAAACCCAGTTTTTATTAAATAATCACCATATTTCATTTTAGACAACTTCCTTCTGTGCTGTGAATCTTCTCCTTAGGGGACCACATTAATTATCAAAAGACAGATTCTAGCATCTCTGCTTAGCTCGCTATGCTTAAATGATACACCCATCACCCTCCTTTTTTGTTTCCATCAGATAAATTAGGTACAACATCCTGCAAAGAAAACTTTAAATAGAAAAAAAAGACATCAAAAAGAACTGCCATTAAACCCTAAAGATAGCAGCCAGTATTTACTTATTGTTTCTCCACATGCAATGAACCTTCAAACAGAAGGACCTCCATAATAATGTGACTTTATTAAATCTCCTGATGGAGTTTATGAGCATTCCTTGCTATTTCTTTTTTTTTTTTTTTTTTTAAAGCAATGGAATCATTAAGTCTTTCCAAGTTAGAAACTGCAGATATTTGGATTAGTTTTGCTTCTGAAAGCAACTTCATCATGTCAGCATGAAACTCTGCACTTGGCTAATCTCATTGACAAGAATCAGGGTAAGTTATCCTGCAGAAGTCATCTTACTATAGGCAAATTAATTCCACAATAAAAATTTCTCATTAAAAACTCAGCTCAGGTATCTCTAGGCAGGAGGTTGTAGCACAGTAATAATTCACTTTAAGTTGAAACTTTACCTGCCAACACATTACAACAGTTACAAAACAATTAAATAGTCTAAACCTTGATTTTGTGCTGTTATGGCTGTAAAGACTAGTTAGTTGTGGTAGAGGGAGGTGGGAAATGATAGAGGATACTAACCCTTTTATAACTGCCTCAATTTTAGTTTTCTAAGCTGAAAATTACTTTTCAATTAAATTTTCTTTAGAGAATGAGAATCAATGATCACTATTTTATACCAGTTACAAATAAAATCATACAGAAGCTGACATCTGCACAATGTCACCCTACCTTATACAACTGTAGTGTTTGAAAGTGCTGGCAGCTTTCTGGCATTCCAAGCACAGCTGAATAGCTCCTGGATAATCCTCTTCCTTAGGATAAAATACAATTGAAAGCTCATCTGAAGCAACAGTGCAATACCCATTTTTTCTTCCATGCTTATGTATAAATATTAAGAATAAAATATTTTGCCTCTCCTGTCTATACAGTAAAGTTAAGGAAAAGAGTGAGGGTTTGCTGCAACACCTAACGTGCAGGTAGTTTAGAATTAGCAACATCTGAAAACACTAGGTATTACATTACCTTATGCAAACAGCTTGCTGTATTGTTTCCTTATCCACACATAAAAAATACATCACAAAGTTTTTATTACAGAACAACTAATGTCTTCCCAGTAATCTATTCATGAGTATGGAAAGAGGTTCGTTCAGGCATTGTTCCCATGGTTTATAAAACATAAAAGGAGACAAGGAAGAACACTCCCAACATTATGCCCAAATAAACACCATTTAAATTTGAGACATATCCAGCTCATTAGAAATTAACTTGAATACAACTGACTCACAGAAGGCTTCAGGCAACAAAGAACACACTATGGATGCCTTGTCCTAATATATAAGTAGAATATCCAATAGGCAGACAGCTCAATCAGGAAGACTATGAGGATGTCAGGACAAAATAAAAACATACACATAAAAATGCAAAACCCAAGCATTCTACCAACAAGACATGGGCTTTGCCTTGGATATAACTATTATTTTTGTATTCTGTTAAACATGAGACTAAAAAGAATCTTGGAGGAAGAGAAACCCTCTTTAATAGCTAAGAGCTTCTGGATTTTGTCATAATTACATCTGTTATATTACGTGCTTTAGAGAGCTCAAACTCAAAGCCGTTACTGGAATTTCAGTCATTGACTGAAGAGTAAAAACACAAGGGTAATTTATATTCAGTTGTTATCACACAGGATTTTCTGAAATGAAATTGGTTTTAGCAGCAATGTTCTAATGCAGATCGAATTTAGCTAAAAAACACAAAAAACACCCAAATACATTATCCCTTAGATGAAAACAGAACAGTACACTGGTCTAAAAGGACTGCTGCATTTATAGCTCTTTACATCTCTCTCCACTGGAAACCTGGTACTTGCTCCATTAAATCTAACAGAGATCAAATCATAAAGATATGTAAAATATGTTACAATATAATCCAGATTAAGCTCAACCCTGTAAACTACTGTAGCTTCATGCCAGGTCTTTTCTTAATTGGGAACCCTTTCAAAATGCTCTTCTGTGAGTGGCTACTATTAGTTCTCATGCATATTCCAACCTACTACTTCTTGGAGTACAGAAAATAAACAGGCCAGTAGCTCAGATAACTTACTGTGAGCAGACATTGAGCACAGCTCTAAAACTGCACTCTGCCAAAAACAACAGTTCCAGCCCTTAAAAATCACTGACCAATTGTGATAATCAGACATTAGGGTCTGTGTGTGAATACAACACCCACACCTCCTCAGGACAACTCCTGCCAGTAGACAATGAAGAGTTTAATTTAATTAATACGTAATTTTTAATTAATACAGCACAGAAATTAAAAGTTAATCATTGTACAGGTCCTACTGAGCAGAAAGCATTTGTGACATCTGAAAATGAGTGCAGTTTTGCTCTTCAAAGAGTAAGAAAGTTTGCTGACAAGGTAACTTGCTCAAGATGGAATTAAATTCAAAGAATCTTGAAAGTTAAAACTAGTAAGATTCAATTTCCAAATCTAATAACTGGGGATTGTCATCATGACATTCCATCCAGTATTAGCTGTAAATATTTGGCAAACTCACAAGTTGAAATAGCTACACTACATGTATTACAGCAGTCAATAAATCCTGAGGCTTTTTTTCATACAATTCATCACCTTAAGACAAGATCTTTTGCTCTGTGCAGTATCTACTGCATTTTTAGGCAGTGTACAGAACAGCACCAGAACTTTCAGTGTCATGGCCAGCATGCTGCAATGTTTTCTGCAATTGAATTAAAGTCAACCCAATGAATAAGGAGAGAAAGCTACTACTTCTCAAACAAAATACTAAGCAGGGAGCCCATCAATAAATTTGTATGGCAATGTATCCATAGAAATTCTTTATCCAGGCCAGCATACCAACAGTCAGCTAAATCTCATCTTTTATTTTCCCAAACATCAAGCTAAAGAAAAGAGGTGTAAGTTGAGAGCAGGGATAAGTAAAGACTCCTCAATATTTTTACTGACCTAACTCAAGCTTCAGTGCAGAGATATAAAGGCAGAAATTAGTTTTTGATAGAAAATATTCCTCCCAGCAGAGGGGCTATCTAAATTGATATTAAGTTTTTCTCAATTTAAAAGAAGAATAAAAATATAATTTCATGCCATGCACACACCCTGTTTGCAAACAGGAAAGGAAGGGACAAAATTAAGATGACTGATGAATGTAGACTTAGAACAGCTTCAAATTATACCAGTCTGGTAGGGACTTACCTCCAACATCTCACTCAAACGCACATCAGTTCTTTGCTAAAAAAAAGCAAAAAAAACATTCCAGTCATTACTATGCATAAATGAAGAAAAATATTTGTCACTGAACAAAAAAAATCTGTACATACCAGTGTTTTTATTGTTCTCAGAGACTTTAGCAGTCCAATAAGCAACTGTCGTTTCCTCTGATTTGCAAGTAGCCCCAAACTAGTTTGTGTGAAGCCTTCCTTTGCTATATTCAGGTGTCTGCAAGGTAAAAATTAAAATAATCTTCAACAATTCATAAAAAAATTTACTTCAAATCAATTTTAACAATGAATTGATCCAAAAAAATAAATGGTAGAAAATAAGATTTTCAGCATTTTTAGGGAAACACAGAAAACGAGATTGTACCAACAGACTATTAAGAAGGTACATCCTCCCTTCTGTACTTGTCTGTGGATCAGTGGTGTATCTCCCAAAGCTTTCTTTTTCAAAGAGAACTCCCAATTGCAGAAGTGAGAGCTGCAAGTTTGAAACTGTTTCAGTATCTCTAGCTACTACTGCAAATTGCATTCAACACATAAACAGGAAATATCATCAGCAAGCAAACTTCCTGGGTTTACAGATTTCCTGTTAAATACTTTGCCACTTTCAATCTCTGCAGTTCCTTAAGCAAGATACCTTCTTCCATTTGTGCAAATAACTGCTGCTAACTGAAGGCCACTCTGCAAAGATGTAACACGTTCCAGTTCCTACAGAGAGACAATAGGTTAAAAATATATACAGATTAAACAAATATACAAGTTAAACAAATATATATACAAGTTACACACAAGTGAAGACTACTGACTGGTAGTTTTCTCTTGAGATATTATAACAACTTTGTAGAGTTACTTTATATATTATTTGTTTCATCATTTTATATGCACTAAGCACTGTAATGTAACATTAATATAAACTATATTTTGAAATACAATTCTCTTTTGAAGATAGGATAGCTGAAATACATTTCCATTGCATTGGGACACTCTACATTTGTATATTGCACATTTAACCTAAGAATTTCTATACCATTAATGCATTACAATAGAATGATCTAAGCTTCAGGGATAGAGGCACAGGGCTTAATTTGCATTAATATGCCAGAGAGCTGCAAAACAAAAAAAAAAAAATTATTTTTCACACAGCATTTTCTTGTTTAGAAGCACTTGTGTTCTATCAATTTAATAATGAATGTTAATTGTATCCTGTTGACTTTCAGCTGAAAACTCTTCAGCAGAGGTGACCTGAATTTAGCTTGATTTTGACTTAGTGAAGTGCCTAGCACAATCTCAACTCCTTGAAAAAAATAAATGTTTTAATATAACTACTAGGATTTCTTTTGTTACAACAACTCTGCAGAAAAATGCATTATTTCCCCAGGCTACAGAAAAAGAGATTATTTATTTATTTATTTATAATTTTCATTTCAAAATGTATCAAGTGCTTTTCATGAGAAGAGAGATTTTCACTTTGAAAACTAATTTAATTCTAATAATATGACAAGCAAAAATGAGTTGAAAGTTCAGTTCAGTTTTAGATCAGCTCCTGGTCAGTCTCCAAATCACTAAGCTGCATCTTCCACCAAAACCTGTTCCTTTATGTTACCAGTGCTGCTCTTGTATAAATGACAGCCTAGTTGCTGATATGTGAAATATCTTAAGAAACCAAATTCAAAATTGCTTTCCTCAATACCTACTTCTCTCTAAAAACATATTTTGCAAATACCAGAGCAATTAAAAAAGCCATTGTTCCCTTTTTCATGAGGAAACACATACAATAAGGAGCAGTTCCACTCCAGTCTTGCCTCTTGCAGATTCTTTAAAATCTCTTCTTTGAACACAACAGGATGGAGAGGAATGGGGAGAGAGTGCAGTCTAAATACTCCCAAAGAGGAAGTCTTCTGCCCAGCATTTAGGGATGAATACAATTTTTCTCTCCTCACCCACTGGTTGTTCCTAAAGAATGTCTTTCATCCAAGAACAGAAAGCTGTAAATCCCTTACATGTCTCTGTGCCATGCCTCCTGTGGCCACAGGAGTGCCTGTTAGACCAATACTTCATATTAGGCATGGGCTTCAAACCATGATATCCCTAAACTACACTGCACAGTGAAAATGTCTCCAGGAGATGTGTTCAATTGCATTTTTGGTTCTTATAATGATCTGTTATTGTAGTTTAATACTGAACTAGAGCTGCCATTACAAGTTCATACAGCACAGTAGGAGGTTCATTTCATGAATCTGTGAGAAAGTTAGACCTATAATGCCCACCAGAAATCTCCAATAAGTCTACTGACAAGGCCTGTGCCCATAAGTAATGCTGAAGGGTTATTGACTTAATCAGGCACAAATGCACTTAAGAAAAGTTTTTGTAAGATTTTTACTGGCACAACAGATTTTTAATTGTCCCTTTGGAACATCTGAAAGCACTTCTAGGTATAAAACAGGTGCACTTCACTAAGATGTTTGCAATAAGAACATTACCATTACACAGCAAAATGCAAGAATATTTGCTGCAGTTCCATTTGGCAGTAAGAGGTTTTCAAAGTGAATCTCCTGGATTCAGAAAAAGCAGCACTCACTCAAAACTATCAATTTCAAACCCACTCAACAGTGAAATAATACCGGAAGATTTTTATACCACACAATTACCCTTTCTGCCCCTTCTACACTATCTTGTGAAGACTCAACCACAGTAGCACTTACCAGCCTCCTTCAGTAAGAGCTTCCCATCTCACCCCTTTAACTAAAACTGAAACAACTTCACTGTTACAGCCTTTTTCTTCCTATATTCCTGCTATTGCAGGAGATGATGCAAGCAATGGTCACTTCTCCCCCCTCCACTGTTCTTTAAACAGCAGCACTCCTTTCACCAGGCAACAATACCAGAACACATCTGGCAACCTCACTGAGGCTGGATGAACTGGCCATAAGAACAATCTGGACAAGAGGAAAATAATTGCAGCTCCATGACATCTACCATAGGTTAATAGCCAGGAAGCCATCATTGTTCTTTCACACTCCCTTCAGCTTCTTGCCCAAAATAAGAATTGCCATAATCACCAGTACAATGGTGATGTAAGGTGCTGTACACAAACAGAAGTATTCAACACAGAATCATTCTCAGACTAACTTAATAACAATCACCATTTTCACTTTGCAGAATTGTTTGGACAATACTCCCAGGCACATGGTGTGGCTTTTGGGGACGGCTCTGTGTGCAGAGACAGGAGTTGGACTTGATGATCCTAGTGGTTCCCTTCCAACACAACATATTTTGTGACTCTGTGATTCTCACAACTGTTTGAGATTAGTGGCAGTTAAGTGATCACTTAAGTGATCACTACTGTTCTGTCTAATGGAATAAGATGTGACACCACTCCTAAACTGAGGCACTAAAGCAGCTCCTGTTCCAAGTCCATTACAGGCATTCAAGCCTGTGAATTCATGAATTCTGAATTCTTCAGAAAGCCCTGTGAAATGACCATATGCTAAAACCTTTATCATCTTAAGGACTTTCAACTCAATACACCGTTGGTTTTCACTATAAAGACAGAGCTTTAGCATACAAAAATAGCTGGTTCCAACCAGGCACTAGCACCCCTGCTACAAATTACAATGACACAACTGCACCATTTTAACATCACAAAATTGAGTAGTTTATTCTTGAAAAGTAAGTGTTAGTTATCTTACCTCAACATATGCAGGCTGTTTTTCAAGGATTAAATCTGCAACTTTCTTAGATACCTTAAAAAGAAGAATACTCCATGTGATACACAGCAATCTCAATTAAGTAGACCATGCCCATACTAAAGTTCTACAAGTTTGTGATTCTCAACCAGTAAGTTCTGTATTTTTCAAATGTATTAATAAACACTCCACAACAACATATTAAAAAATTGTGAAAATGATGATCAGCTTTCCTTAGAACCAAGATAAGAGAAACATTGATAATTCTATCTAGTGATTAGTGGGCATTTCTAAACTACTCACTTAACTCTCTGCTTGTTAGGAAACGTGCTAGAAAATCAAATAGAAATAATCTGGGACACTACAAATATTTACATTTTGCTCATGCTATTGCTAGAGGACAAATTTAAGTCAACCATATAGCATGGTGAGCTGGCTTGGACTGGGGTATTCAATTTTATTCAAAGTACCTGGTACAGGGCTGTTTTGGACTTGGGCTGAAACCAGTTTTGGTAACACAGAGATGTTTCAGTTGAGCAGTGCCTGCAGAGAATCTTTTACTCCTTGAACCACCTCACCAGCCAGTGGGCTGGGGGTGCACAAACCTTTGAGAGGGTACATAGCTGAGACACCTGATCCCAACTGACCCATGGGACATCCTGAACATATGGTGTCATGATCAGCATATACAGGGAGAAGAAGGAAGGTAGGGATGCTCAGAGTGATGGCATTTGTATTCACAAATAACTGCTACACATTACAGAGCCCTGCTCTCCTGGAGAAGGCTGAACAGCTGCCTGCCCATGAAAAGGAGTGAATTAATTCCTTGTTTTGATTCAATTGCTTTTGCCTTACCTATTTTTTAGCTATTTCTTTTGCAATATCTACCTTCATCTCAACCCATGAGCTTTTTCACTTTTACTCCTCACATTCTCTCCCTTACCCCTCTGGTGGAGAAGTGACTGAGAGGTTGCATGACACTTGATTGCCATCTAGAGTTAAACCACAATACATTTAACACAAGGACACTTACCTTTCAGACTGATACTGCATTAAATTAAAACCATGTCATAATGAATATGCACCCTCTACACATTATACCCTTTCTTTAGAACACAGAATATGTATATTTTAAGATTTTCTCCACTGCTCTGAGTATAATTCTAAGCAGAATGCTCCTGAGAGCTGCTGTCTGTATTGAATTTAAAAACTGGGCATTACTATCTTAATCAATCTCTTGTCCACAATCAGAGAAGCTTAAAAAGAAATCCAACAGTAATAGTCTCATAAATGCCAGCTTGAGAATAGTGTATTGTTTCTCATCAGGGACTAAAAATATGCAAGAAATAATTTCAAACATGAAAAATAAAATACTGGTAATGCTCTATATTCTTTTGGGGGAACAATACTCCCAGAAATGGAAATAAAACTGGCTATGACAGCCAGCCCAAAATGCACTATTGGAAAAGAGAAACAAAGAGGTTTTTGTAAACCTGACTACTTAGGCAAATACAGCACTAAGTTGAGCTCTTCAAATACATTACTGTAACAAACTTATATTGGCTCCACCAGCTCAGTTCCCATCCTCTGAACACCACTTGCACATAAATGGTGTTTGAGGTATTCCAATGCCATCAGGGGCAATGTGGACAAGGGGCATATACCCAGCTATGCTTTCCTCCTTTCACATCAAAAGCAGGCCAGAACCACAAAGCAATTTTAAAACTTTTCAGTTATTCTTAACCTTTTAGCTGTCCTAAAACTAATAAAGCTTTCCTCTGCAGGACAGCAAAAGAACCAGAGGGAGATGGGGTCAGGATAGCACATTATCAAGCCAAATGCTACACAAGCCTACACGATCCTGGGACTCTTAAGAAATTTTCTTCACTCTGCAGTCTATGCACTGTGAAATTTTCACCTTTTTTCAACATATACATCATTCTAGTCCTGTACCAGTAAAAAACTTTAGGACAGGGATATACCTGCTAGTAATTCAATGCTCTACTACAAACCTAACAGTTTTATTCTTCACTGTTAAGCAATGTTCAAGCAGTACACATGAATAAAAGATACATTTCTTTTTAGTTTTTACAAACTCTGTGTTTTGCAAGTCCTCAGTTACCCTTGACTAATAACAACGTCACCATTGACAAGCACCTGCCACAGGCACCTTTTTTTCTTTCCCACAACTTAGTGATAACTACTTTTCTTTCTGAGGTTCCAAGCTATTCTCTTAGATATTTTTTCAGATGAGCAACATTATCTCCAGTTACTTCATTTATTTCCCAGCTGTCACACCCCTGTGCTAAGTCTTGGAATCCTCAAATTGGAGCTGCAAGCACTGAATGTGACCATGGTTATCAATGCCTGCCAACAACTTTTGCTGAAGGGAAAAACAATTTTCTCTTTCCTAATCACATCAGTAAAAAATATTTCATCTCCTGAAGAAAAAACAACATAGCTAAGTATATTAGATTACTAATTAAAATGAAGTCTAGCAGACATACAACTAAAAAGCCCTTCTAATCCAAATTGTCTGTACCAAGACAATTACAAGTTAAAGTTGTTATCATACATACATTAAAAAATGTTTGAGCAAGTTGGGATCTTTCCAGTGGAATGGAAAATTAATGAGCAAACTACAGAAAATAAGTCTATAGTGACCCTGAAAACAACAGAATGACCAAGATCAGCTGTGCAAAAGCAGATAGCAACAGTCAGTGAGAAGTGGAAGATCAGAGCTCTAGTACTTGTAATTCACACTCATATAAGTGCTTTACATTAGAAAAATTTAGAAGTTGCTGTTATCTCCAAACTATTACTGCAAATTCCTCTGCCAGCTGTAGGCACATACATTGAAGTGAAAAAGGAAGTATTTAGTTCTTTGCAAAAGCAAAGGTACTGCTATGTGATATGTCAACAGGCTTCTTGAATCCTCAATCTATTAATCTATTCACCATTAAAATATTTTTAGGACTGAACTAACAACTGACAGTATTCTGCAGTTTTGTCTTCCATGAAAGACACTAACATCCTTCAAGGCAGACAGTTCTCTAAATGACCCATCACAAGATAAATGGATAACTGAGACACCAGAACAAAACATACAACACTCTCTCAATTCTGCCTGAAAATATGACATAAGGACATGAAATACAGCATATAAGAGATTTTAGCACTTTGGCAAATGCCCAAGGAGGAAATAATTCCTTCCTAAAACTAACACATTTTGACAAGTCTAAGTAAAAAACAAGCAAGGACCAATCCTGACTGGGGGGTGACGAGGGAAAAACTGGGCACGTTTCTTGCCAAAAGTTTTGGATTTGAGACTTTTTACCTGTTTGTATTCTAAAAGAAAGACACATCTGGCCATATTTACTGGAAGCCTTGTGCTTAGTTCTCTCCCTTATTATTCATTAGCTGCATGCACTTTCTAGTTCAAATGTTTCAGCAGCAGCCATGCCCTGAAACTACTCCCCCAGCTGCAGCCAGTTCCCATCCTGCAAGCAAAAAATGGCCAAGACATTGATAACACATATTAGGATCATGCAGTATATCTTAGTGAAGTTGTCTCAGTCTTGAGGGCACTTCCTTGCAAAACAAGGTCACTACCAGATGTCCTCTTAAAATTAAAAAAAAAAAAAAATACCACCACCATCACCACACAAACAGACACACAAAAAATTACTACCTCTCACACACCTTCTTTCCTTATAAATCATGAAGAGAAAAATGGAATATTCGTTTCCTAAACTTCTCACTAATCTTTCACAAAACTTCATAGGTATATTATGGAGAAAGCAGTCTAAGGTAAAAGGTACTTCCTTTATGTATTGTTAAATATGCAAGATTCTCCAATATATTTCAATTATTTAAAGAAATTAATTAGGATTATTACTTCTATTTTACTCGCAGATATGCAAATGTCACAGTTAATAGATTTGTTTCCTGCACCATGCTATTCGTCTCAAGAGTAACAGAACAATTAACACATGAATAGAAAATTTTAAAGTCTGCAACATACAAGCACCTTTCAAATGCTGCAACTCCCATTTCTCCTCATTCCTCAAAGTTACTACTCATTACAGTTCATCTGGTTTATTACATAATAACTCTATATCAGGGTTCACTAAAAACTCTTGTGAACAATTAACACATTGGCAAATGAAAAGTAAGAGAAAATAGCATCTTCAAGAATAGTTTTTAAAACATTTCATGTCTTACATTGCCAGAAATCCGTCAAAGAGATACTACTCCACTATTCAGCACTTTGTTGAACATTAAGATAAACACTTAAAAAGTCAAGTTTCTGAAAAAACAGTTAGCACATTTGCTTTATGTTACAACACTTAACACTAAGATTTACTTCCATGATTTAATATGATTATGATTTAGTGATGATTTTCCACTATAAAAGTACACAACATGATATTAAAAAAATACTTAGTATCTAATGTGTTAAGAAAATAAATCTTTTGCAGTTACAATTCTTGCTAGACTTATAGACAAGACAACAAATTGTGTAAGGGTACAGAGGAAAGAACTACTTACAGCAGCTTGCTGTTGTTTTAGTTTGTCTCTGTACTCTTCCAGTTCTTGAAGACTAAGCACTGGAGGAAGCCTCTGCATTTAAATAATAAATTGAAATTAGTGAGAAATTAAAGATTGTTAACTCATACATAGTATTAGCTAGGCAATCAGTTTCATTAAAGAAACATTCTTATGGTTTCTCTAATCTAATCTGCAGAATTAATCCTTTTTTTCAAAAGATGGATACTGAAATCAATTAGTGTTGATATACTACATATGATCATATATTAGAATTACCTAAAAGTCACCTTATTTTACATCATGTATGTATACACAGAACCACCCAATCACAGAAATTATTGTCTCAGTCAGTTTGTTAAAAAAATACACAAAATATAGAATAGATTCGTTTCCTCAACTATCTTGACTTTATCACTACAGTTTAAATTATGAAATGCCTTTAGCACATTCTACCACATTAAAATAAGAGACTATATATTATATATATGCACCAATATTCTATGCTAGAAGCTCCACACAACTGCAAGATGACATAGGGGAGTACAGCGTTGTATAATGAAAGATCTAAGAAATGAAAAATAGCTCATTGAAACAAGCATACTTTTGGTCTTTGTTTTTCATGTTACCATTTCTTCTTTTAGGATGACAGCTTACCTCCAACTCATATTTCACAATATCAAAGGAGTCATTGGAAAAATAAACTTCTTCAATGCTGTTAATTATTTCCTGTTGTGCCTGAGGATCAGTTGGTTCTTCATGTAGTTCTCTGAGCTCCTCCTGCACAAAACAAAAAAATTTCCATAATCTAATAACACATGCTAGGAAGAACAACGTTTTAGCAAAACAAACACCTTTCAAAAGCCACTTTCAACATTAGCACAAGAAGCAATGTCAAAACACAGAAAGACCAGTACACTGTGGCTTGTACTTTCTACTAGGGAGAGCAAGACATTTAAAACGTTTCAAAAACCAGTGTAGACTTCAACGTTGCAGCCCACTTAAACACCTCTTCATCGATACACTTACAGCACCAAGTGCATGTTGAGTCCTGTTTTTTACTCCTTAACTTTAGAAATTCTCATAATAAACTAAAAATAAGCTGGCAGACTATTTCTCAGAAGGAGAAAAGAACTGCACAGAACAAAAGAAATAAAACCTACAACAGAAGAACCCTCTTTGTAAATGACAGGTAGTGTCACTATGAATGCATAACTTTTCAGCTCAGCCCTCACATTCACTGAAATAAAAGTCATACTATTAAACACTTGATTTCTACAAGTAAAACCAGAGCATATCTGCCTTCTTTGCACAAGATTAACAGCTCTCAGATTTTAGCACAGTGTTTAAGCAGAGATATGCTGTCAACTTTCTGGAAGCTAATATTCTGGACATAAGCATCCCCCTCCTTGCTGTCATGATCTCCTCTGGAAGGGCTCCCCATGATGCTTCCAGAGGTTGAAGCAAACCAAGGACTCAGCCTGAACCTCCTCTTCCTCTGCTGCACTGAACATTGCAACTAATACTGACCCCCTCCTGGATGTTGCTCTCTCAAAAAGAATGAAAAATCCTTTATCAGATCCTCAAAAGGAAGAAGTGTTAGAATATCCTTTCAACAAAAATAAAGATAAAATGGATCAAATTGCTTGATAATGAAATTAAACTCTGGTGAAGCAATCCAGCAGACTGAGAAGTCCCATAATGACCCTAAGCATCCCAGCAGTGCTGAGTTGTTGCAGTGGGGCAAGGTGCTGCTATTTTCATCACAAAGAGCTCAAAAGGTTTACTTCACCACCTAGTGGCATCCAATTTTAGATTAAATGACTGGACAACCACTAATTTGCTTATTTTGCATGTCAGCTGAGATAAGGTCAATGTATAGATGTTCCAAGGCAAAGTGACCCTTACAATACACAGCCAGGTGCTGTTTCTCTATGCAGTAAGAGGCAGCCAAGGGGTCACAAGTGGGCAGTTTTGAAGAGCACAAGAGGAGTCACTGCTCCTCTGAAATACTTCTCACAAGGAAAAAAGAGAGGGGAAAAAAGGAAAAGAAGTAAAAGGTGGGTAGTGGGGAAACAAAAAGCAACAACTCTGATACAGAGAAAAATGGGTTTCAAGCGCATCTTACGTCCCTGAGTGTTGGAGTCAGTGAGTTGGGGGTCTCTCTGAATTCCTCAGGGAGAAATCAGAGTGCAGGGATTGAACTAAAGCCTTTGGATGGATTGAAGTATATTAAGCCACTCACACATAAGGTAGAGGTGTAAGTTTACGTTTTAGGATAAATAAGTGAGTCAGTAAGTAAGTTTTAGTATGAGCTCTAGTGCTTTTAGTGAGTGAAAGGTTCAAAAGCCAGAGTAGCAGTGCGAGTTCTAGTGAAGGTTGAAAAACATACTGGTGTTTTCATTGGAGGCTCCAGGAACATAGTTTCAGACATAATAGAGCTACAGTAAGAATATTGCTTACATTTTTCAGATAGAACAAGATGGACTGTATGTGTAGTTTATACGTAACCTGGCGTGTTAAAAAACTAGAATCCTAATAGGTAAGGAGTGGTGGTCCGAGCTTGTGTCTTAGCTTGTTGGGAAGATCCTATATAAGAACATGCTCTTATATAGAATAGCTTTTTGCTTTTACTATACTGCTTTGCTTTGCTCTCGTGCCGCCATCACCAACACCCGAGAAGAAGACAGGAGCTGCCACAGCAACATCAGCTTCCCGGGACCTTGACAGGAGAACCTTCTGCTTCTCTCTGGGACTCGATACCAAAATTAGCATGGACTTTAATGTCTGTGACTGTGCTTTTTGAGACTGATGTGCCTTTGCAATAAACAGCTTTATAACAACTATTAACTGCTTTGCCCATTTAATAAAACAACCCGATGAAGTTGGTACCCTAGAGCACCGGAGGTCTAACCTCACACCTGAGCAGCCACAAGGGAGGCTGAAGGAAGGTGCCAGGCACTTCTGCCAGGGGTGCTTAGGAGCAGGCCAGGCGAGGAGGCTCTGAACCTTGATGGGGCAGTGGGGAACAGGAGTGTCTTGCGTTGCAACGCAGGATGGGACTGGGGGCATGCATTCTATCACCATCTGTTGAGACCAGGTGGGGCAGTGATCCTTATCTCTGTGGGAGATATCTTCTGCTAATGGGCCATCTGTTAAAACCAGGTGGGGGAGTGTTCTTTATCTTTTCCACAACCCACCCTTCTCCCAGGGAGGTATCTTCTGTTAATGGGCCATTGAGTCTCACAGCATGACTGATAAAATTACATCATCCCATTGTGAGACCACCCAGGTGGAAGAGCCAAGCATTTCCTACCCAAATAAAATCTGAGATTTGGAACATCAGAGCAGCCCTTTTCCACTGGATTCCAGAGGAAAACCAGACCGTTCTACATCATCACTGGACCTTTGGAGAAAAACTGCATCCTTCTACAGGACCAGCTTCAAGACAACGATATCTGTCACTCCAGGAGGACTGCAGCCACCATTTAATTGGGATGCTACCAACACCCTGACTGGCGGGGCGTCAGGTTGTATTCTGACTCTGTCAGTGTTTTGTTGTTTATTGTTATTGTATTTTTATTTTAATTTCCCTAGTAAAGAACTGTGTTGGATCCCAGAAACCTGGGGGTTTTGAGCTTTCTGTGCTTTCTGCCACAGACCCCCTGGAGAACATTGATTTTGACCTGAGGCCTTTTGACCTGAGGAGACGGCTTTTAAATATGAGTGATGAAGTGAAAATCACGAGTGTGTAGTGAATTAGAAGTGTGTGCTTTCACATGGTGATGGGTTTTAAATTTGAGATTTTTATAGTACAGCAATAGGTATGGGACAAGATGGAAGATTTTGGGTGGTGTGTCTTCCTCTTCTTTCATGGATTTCAGGTAGTAGTTTCTGGTTGGTCAGTCAGTGGCACCCTAAGGGTCATGGAAATCTAGTTATTGGGTCAAAAGTATAAATAATATAAGTTAATTCTCTATTGGACTATTTGGCTTTAAAAGACCTTGTAGCAACTGCACCTCAGGCCATTTTTCCTCGCTTCTAGCAGGTAACTGGAAGTGCTGTTGTACACTGTACTTTCTGATAAGATATTGTAAATATCCAAGCCTGAACACAAGAAAAACTATTTCAATTATGTTTTTGTTAATCCTGGATCTGAGGGAAAACAGATGAGACTGAGACAAACCACTAATTAGGTGGTGCAAAGCCCCCACACCGCTGCTACAGAATTGTTATTCCTATTCCCATATCTTTGCCTGAGACTCCCTTAATTTCAAAATTATAATAATTCAAAGGGAGTGGGTTTACATCTGCCATTTGAAAGGAGGCTCCTCCCCTCCTTAACAGACATCTATCTTTCAAACCAAGACAGGGAGTAAAACCATCAAGGAGGCAGCAGGGAACCAGAGAAAAGCCCTTGAGCAGCCACATTCTCCCACCCTGAGAGGCCCCAGGAGCCTCCAATTTCCATCTGAAACACCCGATGCAGTCACTGCCACCAGGACAGGTGAATGTACCAACCCACACCCAGCAGAGAAAGGACATGGACTACACCAAAAAACTTGGGGAAACGAGGAAATAATATAGTTACATCATTATATGTCTGTAATGGTAGCTTTATAATGTACACCCCACAGTAAATCAGTTTCACATCTTACAGTACATTGGGTTTTACCTATATTAAACTAAAATTAAAAATTATCCAAGACAGGGTTTACTGAACTATTGCAAATGGCATAACTGAATTTATCATCCAATATTTGCCCACAAGTTCCTGCATGGCTGTTTCCTAAAAGAAAAAAAGATGAAAAACTAACCAAAGAAGAAATGCTTAGGATCACTTGAAATTCTAGACTACTGATATCTTGTCATGTTAGTGAAAAAATACCTCAATGCCACAGGTCAGTGGTGATTTACATCTGCTAAAGATGCATTAAGAAAGCCATTATGGATATATTCTGGATTTAATGTTGGAGTGCCTAAGAAAATTGCTAAGAAACCATTTTATCCTGTCTCAGAAAGATCACTCATCTGAGTGTTTCTTGCCAAAATACTACCCTGGAAAATATTTATTAAATGACAAGCTTTTTCTTTACCTTGTTCATTTTTTCTAGAAAAGCAGTCTCATTAGAACAACTCTCTAGGATAAACTTTAGCTCCTGCATAAATTACATTATCTGATACCAGACTTTCTGCCATGATAATGTGCAGCTTTCAGCACATCACACTCCAGTAGTTTGAAGAAACCAACATAGTGAAGGCCAATTTATTCACTCACCACTAAAGGAGACAACCATCCCCAGCGAAAGTTTATTTGCTGATATTCCATTTTCCTCATCCTTTCAGTGAGATACACAAAAACAATTTCACTATATAGAAATAAGCCCATAGTTTCAGGGGTCTTGGCAAAGGGCTGGTTTAGCTCTGTGGGCTTGGTACTCACACACTTAGTAGAAGAGAGAAGCTCTATTAAATCCCTCAAGGTATTTTTCCACCTCAAAACCTGCCTAGCTATTGCCATATAATTACCTACCTTAAAAAGAAAAGTCAGCATTAAAACACATTTAAGATTTTGCATTTTATATAATTCAGCAATTCCAACTGCTATTCTGAATAGAAAAACATGTCAAAAATTGTGACAGCAGGAATCTCATGGTGATACCCTTGCAGAGAACTTTGCCACTGCTAAACTGAATCAATTAGATACACAGGAGGTCAGGCAGAGCAGCATATTGGCAAGGTGGACCCCACAATATTCACTTCAGTCCACTTGTCCAGGTTAACACACACGTTCAGCAGTAGGAACTCTCCAATCAATAATGGGCCAACACAGCCTGCCAAGGTACTTTTTCACAGGCTACTCATTTTTTCCAAAGTTTTATTTAGCAAAAGGCTTCATCTCCTACCTAAAACTCTTGTCACTTGTGGTGCCAACTGCACTTTTTTTTTTTCTCTCAGTACTTTTGGATCATACTTTCATGGAAAACCAATTTATCCTGTCATGTTACTATTAGTACAACCTTCAGCAGCAGGCCTCTCTCATTATGCCACCTAAATAGATCAGTGAAAGACAGCATCTGGGAAGGAAAAGAAAGAAGTAAAAAGGAGTCTGACAGCTTTGTGTACTCGAAGAAGCCATTGCTAAATAAAACACAGTGCTCGCATCCACGCACATCTATCATCATTTTGTCTTTCTGTTCTACGGAAATAGGAGTTTACAGTCTAGAAGCCTGTGGCAATTCCTTGATATGTATTTCAGAAGAGTCATCTCATTGCAGACTCATTCAAAATGCAGTTCAGCAAGTTTTAGATGTCTACCCAGCTATTTCCCAGTGCATCACACTCCCACTCCTTGTTTGCTATGTTGCCTGTAGCAGGAAAACCAATATTGCTCTGTGGAATGAAGTACTACTGGCAAGGAGTAGAAACAAAAACCTTCTGCATTCCAGTCACTATGACCTAAAAGCCTGGGAAATGAAGACATTGAAAAAGTTAACTCATACTACTCAGGGAAAAAAATAATTCTGAACAGTTTCAAATCTAGTAAAAAGCTGAAGTTCAGTTTCAGCCTATGCACTTCTATCCAGAGATTACCAGGGGGCCAGGTCTGTGCTACACTCATTTGGACACAGCCTCCCTTTCTGTCATGAGCCAAAAACATACCAATGAATATGCTGCAGATCTATATCCCTCCATCCAGAACATGGATAACACCTGTGCTAAAAGCTAATTCAGGATGAGGGCTGTGCTCAACAGATTCAATTAACATGTATACCACAGCACTGCAGCACTGTGAAGCAAAAGAATTATTAAAGCATTTATAAATCCATCTGTATGCACATGTGAAAACATAATCTATATACAAAGATATATTTAGAGATTGTATTTGTCCTATCATCACAGAATACAGAGTTTGAAGGGACCCACAAGGACTGAAGTCCAACTCCTGGCCCTGCACAGGACCATCCCCAAAAGTGTCACCATGCCCGAGAGCACTGTTCAAATGCCTCTTGAACTCTGTCAGGCTGCTGCTGTGATCACTTCTCTGGAGAGCTGTTCCAGTGCTCAACCACCTTTGGGTGAAGAACCTTTATCTAGTATCTAATCTAATGTATACATTAGAATATATTATACTCTAATGTAACAGCATATATTTCATATAACAATATACATACATAATGTAACTATACATATTTTTATATAACAATCTAATATATCTCTATGTATTTTATATAACAATTAATGTCTATAATATCATAAAATAGAATGTATAACTTTATTTATAAACTTACTTTGCTTTTCTTCCCTGCTCTCCCTTCCCCAGCTAAGGAAGGCAGTACCACAGAGAAGTTTGTGGTATTCCCTATCTTTCAGGCAAAATGCCCAGAATCTCCTTTTGATCTTTCCTTGTTCAATATGTATAGACAGTACTTATTAAAAAGCTCTCATTCTACCAAAACAAACATTATACTTTGAAAACAGCTCTCCTGATGGAGAGAACAACAAAGCTTATCCATAGAACACATCTTAGCCACACTATTACTTAAAGCACTCCTGAAAAGCACTCAGCTAGAGCTGGGGAAATAGAAATCCACATTCCTGTATCTATAGGAAAAACATTTTAAAACATCTCAGTGTTATTTACCATGATAAGCTACAAAGTAAAATAATATTCATATATTGCATATGAGCTGATTATCATCAAAATAAATATAACATAATTCAAAGTTAACTCACTATTAATGTAACACACTTGAATTCAAGCATGCAAAATACCTACCTCAGCCTTTTGTGACAGAATCTGTTAATCAAAACTGTTATCAGTTTGGGAAACAATAACAGAATGGTTCAAAAATTATTAATTTCCCTGGGTAATCAGGGTATGCCAAGCAAGGTATTTCAGTCAAAATTGACAGGTTCTTCTACAACTTTCTCTCCTAGATATCAGAGGATCATCAAAGAATCATCAGAGAATGATGGAAAGGATCTTGAAGATCATCTAGTTCCAACTCTCCTGTCATGGACAGATTTCACTAGACCAGGTTGTTCAGAGCTCCATCCAAGCTGGCCTTGAACACTGCCAGGGATGGGGCATCCACAACGTCTCTGGGCAACCTGTTATATCCAGCCTTCAGTACAGACTTGGCTTCTCTACAGACTTTATCACAGACTCAAACTATTACACATTTATTTCCTACTGAGATACATCCCTATGTGAGTGAGTTGGCTACAAGAGTCTATATTAACAACAAGTAAAGCAAGTTTGCTAGTGATTTGCCTTCATATAGTAAAAAATATAAATTTTTCAAAATAGCTGCAGAACTTACTGGAGTACTGGTTAACACGAGTGAATATACCAACAATTTCATTGCATAAAAATAAAAACTAAGGAGTACAGTCATCACTTCATCATGCTGGCCAGTCAGCAAACAGTCAGCAAAACAACAACTTTCAGATATCAAGACCCAAAAGAATTTTGCTGGTTTTGCCCTCAGAGGGTGGAATGTCAGCATATTCTTCTTCCTGTCCTCCATATTTCCAATTTGACCTCCAAACTAGTGTAATAGTCCCTCATCTCAAAAAACACGTGTTTGTACCTAGGGTTGGCTAAACAATGGCTTGTGCCAGTAATTCATACTGGCCCTAATTCATGCTGATCCTGAAGCACTTTCATTCTGTATACTTCTGTATAGCTTTAATGAAGCTTTTGAAGTTTTCAGTAATATTTGCCCTAAATCAGTCTGCAGATACCAATTTGAACATGAAAGTGAGATGATGAAAGCACAGCATCATAACCATTCTGTCACCAAAACAGCTGGAGACTTCCATGATTCAAGAGATAAATAAAAACAGTTATTGCTACACAGTTTAGACTTATCAGATGTATAACATCAAACCATTACAGAATGGAAATCCAGCCAAGATACCCTACATCTACTTTTAGCTGGAGAGCCAACTCAGCAAAGAGACAGTTTGAAACTGGTTGCTCAGGGAGTGGCAGGAATCTGCAATTGTGAAATCTAAGCCATGGAGATGTGACAGTTTTTTCAACATTGCTGAAACTGAATGCTTCTGCCCTTTGATATCAATATATTGGCCACTGTTTAATAAATTATATTGTACCAATTCAGAGACTCTTACTTGATTTTTTTAAATACACAGCAATGCTAATTTTCTGACATGTCTCAAGCACAAGTAACATATTACACAATACTTATACAGAGACAAAGAAACACAAGTGGTCTTTTGGTTTGATTTTTAACTCTTGTAAAATAGGTCATCTAAATTCAAGTTAGTAACTTAAGCATCTTATTGGTTAAAGGCAAAGACCAAATTCATAGAAAATAATAGACAACAACAGTAAAGCCTTGTGAATCCTCCCCTCAGATAAACAGAGTATAGGGAACAGTCAATTATTGTGACAATTGTTCCCTCACACACAGATTACTCAGCATGACTTGTGAGATGACAGTGAGCTGGCTTCATTTAAATAGTGAGGCCCAAAAAATACCAAGAATTATTGCTATTATAAAGATATAACTTTTAAAGTAGAACATGAAATTAATTATAAATGCTGAAGATTAAAACTATGAAAGTACAAAATATACTTACAGCACCAAAACCATGAAGAAACTAAATGTTAAGACTAGAACTATACAGGCCATCCACTCAGCATCTACTTTCCAAAGTAAAACAAAAAAAAGTCAATTTTCTTTTTCCTTCTTTTTTTTTAGTTCACGTCAGCAAGAAGCCTTAATAATATTAAGATCAGCATCCAGTGACAACAGAAAAGTTTCATGAAAAAAAATTTCATGCAAATTCATTTGGAGTTGGTGAACTGATTTGTTTTACAGCTCTTAACTATTTCATTAAAATACTCTAAAAGACTTTCAGCAGGAAATAAAACTGAAAAAAGAACAACAGCAAACCTGGTGTTAAGGAAAAGAAAAAGACACAAAGTGCCACTTAACTATAAAATTAAAAACTAAAAACAAAAGGAATGGGAGGAAAGGGATGTTGTATCATACCTTTGTAGGAATTCGAAAGCTTTCAATAGGACTGAGGTCATTAACACTCTCCTGAGGACTTCTTAGACCCTTTAAAAGAATTTTAATAATCAGTTAAGTTTGATTCCTTTATGTGTCTTGCAATCAAGTCTTACCTGATGTTGAACAGACATCTACAGGTCCCTTGATAAATATTCTGACATGCAGCTGGAAGGCTAAGATCTCATTCTAGAAACAGTTAAGCAAGACCATTGGTACAGAAATTATGCTCCTCAAACATCTAAGCATTTCCAGTTTTATTTATACTGAAAATGTACTTTTTCAGTACAGTTCACTAACATTTTCTTTATAAGACTCACTCACATCCTCCTGTCAATGTCCAGATGTTTTCTTAAATTTTAGAACAAGCATGTGTCCAAAAAACATAGCCTACTTTGTTCCACTAACTTAATGATTTAATGGAATCAAACACCTGAATTCAAATTAGGTGCCACCCACTCTATAGCTAGATTATTTCTGCTTGTTGGCATATTTTAGTACTTACCATATTCCACTACTAGGACTGGCTTTCCCTATGTGTGACTGAACTGAAAAGGTTGCATACTAGCTGCTATATATAATTATTACTCCTTAAAACACATATAACCACATAAATAGCATGTTTGTTTGTTGAAAATCAAACACATTCACAATTTTCATAGAAAGGTTTGGGTTAGAAGGAATCTAAGGATCATGTAGCTCCAAGCCCTGCCATGGGCAGGGACACCTTCCACTAGATCAGGTTGCCCAGGGCCCCATCCAACCTGGCCATGAACACTTCCAGGGAGGGGGCATCCACAACTTCCCCTGACAACCTGAAACAGCATCTCACCATTTCATGCAGCAATAGCAGACAACAGGCTGCTTAGCATATTTTCTGCCAGCTCCCTAGGCAGAAATGAATCCATACATTTAAGTTGCAGATATGGTTCTGATTCCAGTTTCTCTTGAGACTCCAGGTATCAGGCAGACTTCCTTCCTGCTCTTGTGATTGAGGTTAACAGTATTTTTTACAAGCCCCTTTCTGCCCCTGGGTACCTGTATTTCTAAAAGGACTCGTGCAAGTACTATGTTAGGTTATGGTAAGAAAGTTCGTATTTATTCTGAAACTGATGAAGTATTGTAAATCACTTCAATGGTAACTACTGCATTTTACAACTGTTTCATCTTTCCCAGATGCAAAACTTCTCCATTTTGGTTTTGATTCTCAGATTTGCTGCACATCACTTCAAAACATCCTTCCTCTGCAGTTGTTACCATCAAAAGTGACTCACCTCTACGCATCAGAAATTCAAAGTAAGCAAAGCAACTGCTGCAGTTTCTCATACTTCACACTAAGCCTTCCCCAAGTCCTCTCAAAAATACACAGTTCTAGTGACTTATCTCCAGAAGAAATAAAAGGTTTCACTTATCAAATGGTAAATGGAACCTAATCTTTCGAATGACTGAAAATTGCCTAAGTTGTATCATTTGCAGAAAACATCATCTCCATACTGGGCAGGCTTCCCAGCACTCGTCCTAGTCAAGCTGAAAATGAATCATGAACCCCTCTACTGAAGTAGAACAGAACATTATTTTGTGTATTCCACTTTTGTGTAAGTGTTCATTTTTAAGCCCTGCCTCCTGCATAAGGATCACAACTCTGAGGGCACAGTTTTAGGAATTCTGACTTCCCCATGATTTTCTATAACTATCTAGAATATCTGATGTGGGCGACACAAGTGATTTTTTTATAGTTCTCCAATAAACAGGCTTCTTTTCATGGGTATCTTATATACATGAGTAACTGGAATGTTCTGCTGATACATTCCTTAAAAGGACTCTCAACCTTGGAAATATTGGTCTAAACGTAGGCTTAGATCTACAGAATCCTGGAGACAACCGGTCCAGGTGGCACAGAGCTGACAGACACACACATCCACTATGTGCCCACTCGGAACGTCCCTGGCACCTCCTCCGCCTCGCCTCCCTTTGGACCAAAAGCATTTGCTGCCAAACAAAGCCACGTTACAGAACCACAGCCCAGCGCTCAAAATTTTATGTCAAAAAAGCGAACTGTCACAGGCCCGCCCTGTCATCTTCCACAGCGATTACTGTGTTGTGACATGAGCCGCGCGCTGGCACCCGCGCACGCTGCCATTTCTCGGGGTCAGGAGAAATCAAGGTGGATGCGTGAGCAGCGAGCGCTCGCACGCCCCAAGCTTCCCTCGCCGGGCAGGGCAGAGGGCGATGTCCGCGCACCGGCGGCTCTCCGGAGTGCCGGGCGCGGCCGGCCGCGGCTGTACCCCGCAGCCCCCCGAGAAGAGCCGCTCACCTGGCGGGTCATCAGCGACTTGATCTTCTGCATGATGGCCCCGCCGCCGCCCCGAGTGCGCTCAGCGGCCGCGCAGGGCGCCGGGGCACGGCGCAGCCATGTTGGGCGCCACCTGACCGCGCCCGCGCGCGGCTCGCTGGGAGCGGTAGTTCCGCGCCGGGAGCCGCACTACAGATCCCGGCAGCGCGGCCGGGGGCGGGCCCTGGGGCGGGACTGGCTGTGGGGCTCGCCCGTGAGGGTGTGGGAGCGGCTCGCTCGGGAGACAATACGGGGCTCTGTGTATGGAGACCAGCTGGAGCCCTGAGTAGAGTTTCCCGGTTGTCTCGGGTTATTTCAGACGCACAGAGCGCGTCTGGCCTGTTCGCGGGTGGTGGATGTAGCTTTGCGTCGCTCAAACAGGCTCGTGTCACTCTGTTTAGTTTTATTGATATCAGCTTTTAAGAAAAACACACCAAAGCCCCACCAGATGGCTTTTTCAATCTGCTTTATATCAGCACAAGAAAATAAAGCATTTATCCTACAGTCTTTGCTTTAGCACGGGCAGCGTTCCGTGGTGAGGGTGCCGGCACATCCCCTGTGGCAGGGTGTAGCTGAATAAAAAGGGATTTCCTTTGGAGCGCCCGCAGCTCAGCTCGGGCTGTTTCCTTGTGCCGTGTTCCTCAGGCCCGGCTGCCGCGCTGTTGTTGTTTTAGGGCAGGGCAGGTAACAGCAGGTGTCTGTGGAACGACACCCTGACTGTTATAAATGAGAAACAAAAGTCTCGATATTCAGCAAAATGTAGATTGCTTTGTTTTATATAGACAGAGCAAGCATGGGGATACATGGGGGTCACTGCTCGCTCCGTGCTCCACCGAACTTTGGTTTGCAGCTCTCTTTTATAGCTTGGTTTCCTTGTAGTCATCAATAATTGTTATTTTTTTATTGTCATGATTCTGCCAGGTAAGCAGTGGTGGTCCGTGGGATCGCTGGACGACTCTAGCTGGAGTGTCTAGGCCATTTGTCCCGTAGATAACCATCTGGTCTTGGTAGATAAGGAATGGCAGAAGTCAGAATTCTGGTTTTAGGGATAGGCTGCAATTGGTTACACGAAGGCAGGAAACCTGACTTTGCAGAATCTGTTAGGCTGTGTGAAAGCCTTGTTTTACAAGCTGTCAGTAGATACAACTTATTTAGGAAACGTATGATTAGTAACAGGGGGATTTAAAACAAATGGTTTAATAATATATTTTCCTTTCTTTAGTGTCATGCTTCATTTCAGACCTAAGTATTCTGGTTTATACAAACCCCAATACTTGTGTGATTAACACGAATCTTTTATCAATTATCACATGACAAAGGGAGGGTCAGCACCCACGGCCTCTCCCTTGCTTTAGCAGGAGTTCATTGCTTCTGGCCACCACTAGGAATATCGTGTCATTGTTTTATGGGAAACCTCTAAAACGTTTAGCACATAACAAAGTTTCTTCTCATTAATAAAATAACTACAATTTGCGCAATGTTGGCGCTGCAAATAGTGTTGCTATGCTGTAGTTATTTCTATTCAAAAGGAGGGAGGCTTGATTTGTATTGTCTAAATGCCTTTTAACAACTAGTGCAAGCTGCAATTCCATAGAAAAAAAAATTCCATTTTTCACATGCACGACATTTGTGTGAATTCGTGTAAAAACTTACAGTATATTAATGACATCGAGAGTATATTCAAATCCTGGAAATGACAGGACACAATTGAAAAACATAACTGTGCTAATCTGTTCCCTATTTAATTATTATTTTCGTTCCTATATGGGTCATTTAAAGTGCCAACACGGGTTTTATTCCAATGCTAAAAGTTCCATAATTTTAGTTAAAACTTAGTTAAAACTTATGACCAATATTTTATTACATGGTGAAACCAAGTAGCCAATAATTTCTAACCTAGATTTTATGAAAGGTTGCTATTTGATATATCAAGTCTACATTTAGGTGGATTAAGCAGGTTATAAACAACAGCATTCAGGTGGGCAGGACTATGGATCCAGAAAGCTTTTGGGAATATGTGAAATACCCTCTTCATCTCCTGACATATGTTGGGTGGTGATATTATCTCTGGTGAGACCACTGTACTTCTGCTTTATTAACCCTTCTGCTGGAATAACCTTTGTGTTTCTTATATTGGACCTGGAAGCATCTGGGTGTTTTCACCTCTCTTTAACTAAGGTAAAAATTGACTGTTCAGCCCTTCTGAAGGGGGCTTAGCACCTTGCTGGACCCCTGCTCCTAGCACACAATGAGAGGGAGGCAATTCCTTCCTGCCAGTTGCTCCTGCACAAAGCAAGATGCAGTCTAGCCTAATATTTGTTAATCCATAATAGTCTGCCTAAGTGCTGTTTAGTGAAAAATATTGTGTGGTTTTGTGTGGATAAACCATCTCTGTCACTGCTAATATTTGCTGTTGCAAACTGTTACTGCACAGCTCTGGGAGGGTTTGTCTGGCTTGCTGCTGATATGTGTGGTGAGTGACAGCTTTGGACAAAATGCAAAACTTACATTAATATTAATTTAAACTGATGTAAGCTAATGGACAAGCAATAATCAGCAGTTAAGAACTGTAGTAAGGTGTCCACTCTAGCCATCGGATTTACTTTTCAAAGATGTCTCAGAGGCACTTGACATCACATGTTGTTTAGAGAAAGGGAATTAATTCTTTGCTGAGTTATACTATGTCTTTAGGAAAAAAAAATACAGAAAACTTATGGGCTTGAAAGTTCTAAGAAAAAAATTAGTAAGGCTCTTCCACAACTGTTTAATGTTTTTTTGTAACAGAAAATGAGAGGCTGTCATTAGAAAAGTTCTGAAAAAATATTCTGAACAGTAGTTTTAATCTGAAATAAGCATGTAGCATCACAGTATTTTTTATGAAACTGTAACTAAAGTAAGTTAATAACTGTATAACCTGTTCACTTGGTGCGTTTACTTACTTCTATTAATTAAATGTACTTTGTATCGTGTGCCCCATTTATTACATTCTGTGTCATATTTGCTGTGACTGCCGGGGAAGGGTTATGATAAAGGCAGAGGCAATGAAGATGGGTCCTCATCTAGCAGGTGCTCCACTCCCTTTGTTCTTTGTATACACATATTCAAATCACCTAAGGCAGGGGACAGGATAGGGCCTGTTAACTCATTACTGATTTCCCTAGCAAATAAACCAGCAGCTGCAGGTCCAAGCCCTGGCTTAGTGCTGAGAAGGCGGCATTTGTGTGGGACAGGATGCTTTCATGGAGCCCTTTAGCCAACTTCTTTTGGGACTTACAGTGCAAAATATATTTTCTGCTTGTAGGTAAGATACAGTATGAATTATGTTTGATTTGTCAGTGTGAAAATGTGAATTGATATATATCTTTATATATTTAAAGATACTTCTGTTGTATTGTCAGGTGTTTGATTTCAGGAAGGTAGCCTGAAAGCTTTTCATCAGATAGTGTTTTGTGAGTGAAGCTAAAGTTTTAGCAGAATTGAACAAAAATTAATGCTATGCATAGTCTCTATGTAAAACTTGGCATTGATTAAATATACATAATCTACATGTAAAACATGGGTATTGATTAAATACAAATTACTACATGTTATTGAGTAACATATATTGTGCATTGTTTTTAACAAATAAGGCTGGACAGGTTCTGCACCAAAGATTAGCAGATGGTGTTACACACTTCTTTAAAAATTTATTGAGACTACACTGATACATTATTTTTCACTTCTTTATGATTAATTATTTTTTATTAAGATCTAAATGTAATTGGTATTGAAATTAAATTAAGCTTTTAGTCAGCTGAAGAATATCTCCCCATTAATAGTGCATTTGTTTGCTGTCTGGGTGCAGTTTTTGTAAGTGCATTTGCTATCCATGCAATGGATAAAAAATAGTTGTTCTATATGCTTTGGCAGAAATATCCTGTGAGCAAATGTTTGATAAGCTTATTTCTACAAACTACTGTAATTACCTTTTTTCTATATTTAATTGTTTTTGTAAATGTCAACAGAGGAAATATATATTACAAATGTAGTGCATCCTCTAATCATTCACATAGTAACAACTTTTATCTTCTTTGTGGACCTCACAGTTCTAGCTTATTATGGAGTCACTTAGTTTCCTTGATTTTGAGTCAATACCTTTTCAAAACTTTTGGCTTCATAAGGATTGATGCTTTATATGACAATTATTGGATCTTTTCTTTAAAAATGAAAAATATTTGATTAATAAAAAACTGTAACTTTGTGCTTTATCTACTTTATTGGATATTTTTTATTAAAATCCTACAAGAGTTACTGTCATGCAAGCAGAATGCATTAGAGTACAGGTTTATTCACCAGGAAGTCTTACATCCTTACCCAGATATACACATTTTCTAGTAAGGGAAATGTGCTGCCCATACTTTATGTCATGATGGGAATTGGGTGCATTGGAGACATGACACAAAGGCACCAACCTCAGCAAATAAAATTAAGTCCCGTAACAAAGTGAAACTTTTTCTTGGGCAAAAATCCCAATCCAGGGAAGAATATTCCCATGATACAAGTGGAGGTATAGAAATTGCAGCTTTCCTGGACCATTCATCAGGCTTGTTTGGTTTTTTTTCCAGAAATGAACATACTTCTAAAAAGAGAAAAAATATATTTCACTGATCTAGTGACATTCTGCACCAAGTTCAGGAGAACTTTTTTGAAAAGCAGTTGAGAATCCAAACTCACTTTGACAAGGAGATGTGCATATTAAATTCAGAGAATGCTAAAACCTTGTAAGGCAGGTTTCAGTTTATGCCATAAACTCAAAAGTTATGTCATAGTTTTTTATTTAAACTAAAACTGCTGCCCTTGTTTTATGTCAACAACAATTCTGTTGTCCTTGCTAATACTGGTGATAGCTAAGTGAGATGGAAGCAAAGCACAGATCACTGAGCTCCAAATGGAGGTCGTTGTGGTACAGCCCTTACATTCTACAAAATTAGGTTTTGGAATTCTATCATCTTGGAAAAAAAGTTTATTATATTTGTAAAGCTGTAGGGATAGCTGCAATTTTATGGAATTTGGGCCTGATAAATATGAGTTTGACACATTGGCTTGATTTTGCTATTAATATTAATTCAAGGATTGTTCATAACAGTCTCCATTTTAAATTAAAAATCAAAATTAGTCAAATACAAATGAATCATAGAACCCTCCAGGTTGGGGAAGACCCTAAAGAACATCAAGTCCAACCATTCCATTGCCAGTTCCACCATTAAAGCATGTTCCTGAGCACCAGATCTACACATCTTTGACGTACCCCCTGAGGGGGTGACTCTACCACTTCCCTGGGTCTCCCATTCCAATGCCTGACAACACTGTTGGAGAAGAGGATAACCCTCTCAATAAAGAGTATTCCAGACTGCAGAAGACATGTTCTCTGCCAAGATCACAATACTTCCACACTGCTTCTGTAAAACCCTTGCCTTTGACAGAACACCATTATCTAATAACTTACCCCAGGCACCCCACAAAATCACCCCAGCAAAGCCAGAGAGAGCAACAAGAACTGCAGTTATCTAAAGCCATGCTTGGAGGGACTGAGGGGAAAATGAGGTTTCTGCCCTCAGCACCTCTCATCCTAGCTAAAAGAATTTCCTTAATTGCAGATCAAAATGTCTTTCTGAGACACTACACAGAGCCAATTTTCAATCAAGTGGAACATAGTTAATTTGCTGTTTCTCTTCCAACAGTTTTTAGTTGCAAAGAAAGTTTTCCAGCCCTGATTCTCTTTTCATTACTCTGTTGTGCTGTTGCCTTCTGTACTGGTGGTCCCAGTTATCCTGGTGCTCACAAGACCTGCTTAGAAACAGATCTGAGAGAAATATTATTTGTTTTCCATATTTTATGGTTGCACTGCTTCTGTTACTGGCATGTTGTCTAACAGCACAATCACCTGACAAATAAATAAACCCAACAATTGAACAGCATATACATAAAGAATGAGTGAGTATATGGACAGATCTTTTACAGACCTCTCTGTGTTTGAGAGATGTTTTTGACTTTATTCCACTTGATCTAAAATTTGAACTGAGTGGTTATATAATTAGTAGGTAATATGAAATAGATCTCCAGCAGTAAATATTTCATTAAGGATTCTACTGAGGAGTTACTCTCTTTCTTTTTCAAGTGGATAACAGCAGTTTAAATGTGATTTGAACTGTAATGTTGTCAGGGAGCATATTAATGTCTGAGAAGTGTTAGAACAACCAACAAAATGTTTAATTTCCTGTTATCGAGAATCTATCAAGCCTTGAAGAGTTGTGCAGTGTTAAAAATTGCAAGAGCAAAAATACTAAGGCTAAAAACACTGTTAAAAAGGGGTAGGAGAGCAGGTTTCAATTTGGTTTGCATCATCTATTTGAGGGTTTTCATTTAGAAAGTTAAGTAAATATCTCTGTACTATATATCCTTCACTTCAGCTATTCCACATTTTTTCTACACTCTTCCTCTTTTTTTTTACCCTGTTTTCCTATCTCAGCTGAACCCTAGCCAGCCCTTTGCAAATTAAAGTCCATGCAGCCTGAAGCCCTCTGCCTGCTTCCTCCTTAGCCCCCATTAATGGGGACTTGCCAGACTTTCTGTCAAAGGATTTCACTGTCTTTTTGTAGATTTCCCTGTTAGTATTCTGCAGCATTTTCCTTTGGTTTCTCTGCCATGCCCTCAGAAATTCTGTGAGCTGTCTTTAGCTGAGTGTAATATTGCTCAGCTTTATGAAAACGGAAGCCAGCCACAAAATTACTTTTTTTGGGGTAGACTCTGTACAACACTGCTGGCTACCCATGAGCCAGTCCACTCACGCTCCAGCTCTGCTCTACTACTTTGCATGCCCTTCCAAAGGACCCCTGACATTAATTACTGGCATTACTCCTGCATCTGTAACCATCACCCCCTTTTTGTGTCCCCACCCTCAATCCCCAACAAGTTTGCTTTGCCATTACCTCATGGCAATCGACTGCACTGAAATTTGATGATTCTAACCCAAAAGACATGTACAGATACATATTATGCTACTGAATTGATTTTTTTTCCTGTCAAATAACCTAGGAAATTGAAGAAAAATGAACCTTTAACAATTTCTGTCATAAAGAATAATGATATGGAAGTAGGAAATGTAAGAAACAAAGTTAACTCTGCATTATATTAATGAGCACAGTCAGATATTTTTCATACATTGCTCCTTCTGCCCTTCTCTACCCACCCAGCTCATTCCAGGTAGAAATGCATTCCATGTACATCAGCTGGGAAGCTACTTTTTCATTACAGGTATTTGGAGGCATGTCAAGAATCACAGAATCTCAGGTTTGAGGGACCTCAGGCATCATCAAGTCCAACCAAATATGATCATTAGTAGGAAAATAATAGATAGTGCATGGTGAAAGCATTGTGTGTTGTCCTGGGCAGTGCATTCCCAGTCTCCACTGTGTTCTTATGCAGTAGCAGATGGATTACTTAAATCACAGTTTTTACATTTCTTACTTTAAAAAGGTTGCTTTTTTTCTAGGGTTTTTTAGCACTTGCAGCATGCTTTTCAGCAGTATTAAGCACAAACCCGAGCAATCAAACCTGCAATTAGAGTCAATTGGAGTTGCATCTTGAACATACTAAAATGTTTTTACATGTATTTTGAAAAATTGTGTCCTTAATATTTCAAATTGATCATTCAAAATGAATCTGCACTTTTGCTGTTAATTTTTTCTGGGCTTAAATTCTTCATCTCTGAAGTCCTGTCAGTTAAAATGGTTAAATGAGATCATTAATGTCAATTTTTTACATCATTACTGTTCTCATGAGTGCTGTAGAAAAGTTAATGTGAAAAATCAATTACTTAGTCCCAAGGCTAAAGATTTAGATTTTTCTTATTCTTCTATAAATATGTCTTAGGTCAGCACAAGGAAAAATTATTTTTAAAAATGTGTGGGAAAGACAGTGATTAACTGAGGAATGGCCTTTTTGCACCACAACAGAGACAGAATTTTTGGAAAACAGAATTAATCATGTGGCTGAAAATTCCACTTTTGTGCATATCAACAGCAAAGGTTAATTCTGCCAATGTCCTATAACTGGAATACTTGACTATTGCAAGCTTTGTATTGTTTCTTTAATTTAGTCTTGCAGGTACAGAGCAGTCAGCAATAATAATTATATATAGTTTTAGTGAGATTTTATTAAAGTTCTGCTTGTCAGATTTTCAGTCAGTTTCTAGGTATAATTGGCAGAGTACCTAAGAAGCTCCTCTGTAGCTGAACCAACCCAGAAAAAATCCTAAAATTGAGTTTAAAATACAAGACTGTTAGACAGTGTAAGACGTAGAAATAAGAAATATTTTAAAGGGAATATATTTTGTACATTAAGGTAAATGTACATTATCTCATTTTTGTCAAACTTTCAGCATAAAAGATTCTTCCTTTGGCTTTTTGTATAATTTGAGTCTAGAGCTCTGTAGCTACATCCAGCTTCACCAAGGTCAATGAGCTCTTGCCACTTTTGTACTTAAAATCTGAGTTATAACCATGCAAAAAAATGTAAGCTTTCGCCTTGAGAGTTTTTTCACTGTGAGAATTTCTCATTTGAGTTTTCTGGGGTTTCCATATGTGTTTTGGGTTTGTTCATTTGTTTGTTCTTTCATTTTTACGCAGGGATTTGTTCTGCCTTAAAATTGACAGTACCATCTCATACCATCCACGGTATTGAGGGGCAACCACTTCATCTTTCTGTTGACTACAATTTCAATGCTACAGCTTCTGAAATCCAGATAATTTGGCTTTTTGAGAGGTCTCAAAGTAATCCAAAATATGTGGTTGGCTCTGTAAATCAAGGAGTAATTCCAGACTTGGAATACCAGGACAAGTTTACCCTCATACCGCCGAATGCATCCTTGAGGATTAATCCATTGCATCTCAGTGATGAGGGCAATTACATTGTAAAAGTCAATGTCCGTGGAAATGGGACCATAGCTGCAAGTCAAAAGATTCAAGTAGCTGTTGATGGTAAGTTAGAAAATATAGTATCTTCATTTTGAAAATACAATTACAATAGTTTTGAAGTCCTGGTTCTTAGTATCCAGTTACAATGGTGTCTCACTTAATGAATTTAATGAATAAATGTTAACAATTAAGTTATGTTGTTTTCTACTGCTGGAGGGAATACTAAAATATGTCATCTTTAGGCAAAATTAATACACTGATTTATGTTTCTATATCGTAAATAAAAGAAGCTGAACAGGTATAGAAACATTTAAGGTTAAATTAGACAGACTTCTAAAAAATAAGATTTAATAAGTTTCTGCTGTGCTATCATGAGGATGCATTGAATTTCAAATAGTCTTTCCCTGAACAACCTTACCTCCTGTAATAAAGAGAAGCTATTGACTTTTGCTGGTGACTGTAGCCCTATGCCTGTAAAAGAAGCTCAGATCTGAATTAATAACATACTGAATTTCCCTCTTTAGATTCTGCTCTTTGTACTTTAAAACAAAAAAACAAAACAAAAAACATAGAAATGGAAATTAAATGGAAAATAATTATCTAAAAGGATGACAAGAGACTTCTGTAATTGATGGATTTTATAGAGGGAAACCTGTAACTATTGGGCTTGGAAGGAATGAGATGAATGACATTTTGAGATGACAAAGTTGTAGCTACCATTTAACTCCCAAACCCATCCCAATCTGCAGAATCCTCACGTCAGATCACCCAGATTTCAGTGGTGCCTAGTGTGGGTGAGGCTGTGGGCAGTCATGCTGAGAGGTCACACACTGTGGGCAATGTCATGTTTTGTGCTCTTTTCATTTCTGTGGACTCAGTGATTTGTGTATGAGACAAGAGGCTGTGGTACACGACTGCAGCCTTTATCCTATTACCTGTACTATAAACAGTCTGGTTTTATTTATGTCCCATAACAATTCTCACAGTTACCAGCTGAGAATATATCCTTCTTTTTTTTAAATTTTAGCTACATTTAAGAGATAAAATTTGAAATATTAGTAACTTCCAGAGAAAGTGGTGATTTCTGTTTGAATCATCTTGACCATGAAGACTGTAATATAGAGGCTTGTCACTTCAACAACTCTTCATATCTCTTTATTTTACAGTTCCAGTCACAAAGCCAACTGTACATACTGAACCATCTTCAGGAGTAGTGGAGTATGTAGGGAATATTACCCTAAAATGTACTGTAGATAGAGGTACAAGAGTAGTTTACCAGTGGATGAAAAATGGGAAGCGTCTTCATGCCGGCCCTAATTATACCTTTTCATCAAACAATGCTACACTTCTAATTGTTCCTGTAGTAAAAGAAGACATTGGGAATTACAGCTGTCTGGTATCTAACCCTGTCAGTGCAATGGAAAGTGAGATAATTGCACCAACCATATATTGTGAGTATATTAAATATTCATTATTATCTTTGTATGAATGATTTTGCTGGAAGGAGTGCCTCCAAATATGAAAACAGGAAAAAAAAACATAGTTGGGTGAACATTGTATGTGAGATTGCATCCAAAATGAGCTTGTTTGTAATAGCTCTAACTTAAAATGGGGTAATAAAATTATTCAGTGTTCTATAGTTGTGAAGATCAGTCTCAACTGCAGAATTCAAATAGAAGCTTCAAAATTTCCTCAGATGTCTTCTGATGTGACTCAAAGGAAAAAAAATGAGATCATTATACATGGAAATGTTGCTATAAATGGCGACACCAAAAACTATCAAAAAAATAAGCACAGAAGTACCAGGCTGAAGGACTGGTATCAGTGGGTTTCCTCAAGATCATTTCAAGTCCAGTCCTTTTTAATACTTCCATTAATGGCATGAGAAAGAAGATAGGGAGTATCTCAATGAAGTTCATTTATGATATTAGTGGGAGGACTGAGTGACTTTGACAGAGTAATAAAGCTGGGATGAAATTTGCTAGTAAAAAAATAAATGGGCATGCCCTTTCAGAGAATAAAAACCATGAACTTCTGCTGATAAGATCGAGATTGATAAGAAAATAATCAAGGTGGTGAGCCTAAGTGATTGAGCTATCACAAGGTATCTATGATCTGACAGTGTGATTCAGGCATGAGAAAGTCATATTTAATTCTAGGGGAGTAGGCAATGCATTTCCAACAAGGATACAAGGAATGCTAATGGCACACAGAGCACCACATGTACAATTCTTCATGCAGATGCCAGAATGCTGATCTTGAACTGGGGGAAAAAGAAAGACAGGAATGGAGAAGAGAGACAGAGACCTCAGTCAGGCTTAGCAAAATTAGAGCTGAAAGAAGTGATTGCATTCCAGATGGGAAATCAAATAGGAAACATGAAGGAGCAAGAAGACTTGCATAAAGGCCATTTTTTACAGAAGAATAAGCCACAAGGCAGCCTGAAAGTATTTTGCCTGAAAGTGAAGGCACCTGAGAAACTAATTGAGTTGAAGGAAACAAAAAATTTATTTAATTGTCATTCAATGATTATATGATAAATCTTAGGGCCTTCTCATTCTGGTTCATGTCAGGAATTCCCTGTGCCTCCTCAATTTTCAGATAGTACATGCCACGTATATGTGACCTGCTGTGCTCTAATCGTCATGTCTTCAGGGGTTCAATTACCCTTCTCAGAGGAGAGCTGGAATTTGGAAGGCCAGGAGCTACTTTGCCACCAGTCCTATTCAGATATAGCCAGTTTACCCAGTGGCCCAGTCTGGAAGGGACACTGCAAGGACTGGAACTGGATTCCTGTCCAGCCAAGGGCTGGTGCTCATTCCTGCTTTCTTCAGGTGCTGCATAGGCAGCCTATACTCAACTTGTTATGTCACCTATGATTGCACTACCAACATATTCAGAACCTACATCTCTTATATCTCTAGCTCTCATCTTTTCCTTCTCCTCCTACTTTCATCTCCCTTCATCTCTGATTATCTGTTCTGCTAATAAGGGAATGACTTGCATCAAAAGAATTGGGGGTCTCTACACTGCACCAGGAGAAGAGAAAAAGATTGCCTAAATTAGCAAAGATTAAGAAGGACATTGTTAGATATGAGCTGATACAAGCTTACATGTAGCTTAGTGCAAGCTTGAAGATGAAGAAACAGTTGAAAAGAGTCCTAGACAGGGCAAATATTAATTGAGCTTCCATCTCATTAGATAGTGGAATCGTGATAAACAAGGAAATAGCCAGCACTGATAGAGCTTTAACTTATCTTTACTGTAATTAAAAATAAAAATAATCAATCACATTCTTTCCTCAAGGTAGCACGTTTCTATATGCCTGCTTTTGTAGAGTCACAATCTCAGCTCATGTATGCACTTAAAGTGCTGAGAATGAGGCCTGAAGGTGTATGAATGCAGTTCCTCTACTGTTTTTCTCACTTTATTGAGCTGTGAATTGGCCTTATACAGGCAAAGAATACCTACATAGAACTTGGCAACACTGTACCCAGCCTGACAGCCTTCTTCCCATGCAATAAGGTCGGGTCAGGCTAGCAGAACATCTCCCACTTCTGTTACCTTTCAGACAGCTCTGGTTGTTGCACAGCTCATGTGAGACCTGAATTTTTGACCTGTTGCACATAGGATTGTCTCCAGACCACTGATAACACTGGCAGGTGTCTGGGACACTTGCTCTGACCATGTGTGTGCCCTTCCCTCCCAGCTCTGCTACTGCTTCCTCCCTTCTTCCTCACCCAATAACACATTTTTCAGCAAATTTGAAAAATCTTTACAAGTTCTAAACTAGAAACCTGATTTTGACCTATTGTTTACCAAAATTTTAAAATCTCAAAGTTATTGTCAACATTTCTTGATTTTTTGCTGTTTAAATGGTTGTGATATACAGCTCTATCAAAAACCTTGAGATTCAGTGTGTGTAAATATTATTGTATATGCATTTTCAGAATGTCCTTGATCAGAACTGAGAGTTTGCTTTGTGCATAATATAAAATCAGAAAAAAAATTTTAAGAGCAAAGAATGCAATGCTGAAAGACTGCAAATACCTGTGGTATTCTCTATATCTGAGTCAGTGATGAAAATTGGGGTCTAACTTCCTGAGCTATATGGAGTCACCTGATTTGGTTCAACCTCTGCCTGCAGAAGTACTTTGTCTCCCAGCTCCCAGTTGTCAATAACAATCCAGAACAGGCCCCAGGATCTCTGTCTGCCATATGTCATTGCTGTGGGGGAGTTACTGGAGGTGATAAAGAAAAGGTCACTCACGGTAAATACCTGCCATCTGCTTGGAAACTGTAACAGTCTCGTAGTGATAGGAGCAATTGGAAATATTCCCACAGAGCAGTAAGTTGTTACTCAGAAAGGTTGATTTATTATTTTACACTTCATTTAGTTAACTGGTCTTACTGAGACAAGAGGCAGTTTTCTGTAGAGAACAATACTGGAAAGGGAAATAAGAGCTGAGGGATCCATGAAGGCTGTCATTGTGGGCTTTTACTAAGTATGAAAAGTGAGTTTTAATTCATGTCTTATTAATATTATCGTGTTTCTCCATTAGTTATGATGATAGTGCAGCCTGGAACAAGGCTATTGCAGTCATTTGACTCGGAACAAATTATTTAAAGACTGGAAGAAGCTGCTGTCCTGTGTGCTGCAGCAGACACTGTTGTACTGTGTTGATGGACTTGAATTCAGCAGACTAAGTGGGATTTTCTTCCTTAAGTCTTTCAAAAGATAGAATATACCTAGTACTAGTGTGAGGATGGTTGATAGCCTGCTTTTCAGAATCATCCTTGAAGCTGTGTATATGTGTAAGTTACCTGTTGTTTAGGAACCTTGATGTACACAATGACCAGGAGAGGCAGAATATTGCTCCAAGGGTTACCTAATCCTTGTGTTGGCTTCAGCAAGGAATGCCACTTTTTAGATTTTCCCAAGATTTGGCTATTTCTTAAGGTAACCTCTCTTTTTCAAACTTACTTCCCCAGCCAGTGTGTGTCAGTGTTTGTATAATGATTTCTTTCAACTTGCAGCTTTCATTAAAATATAGTTCTCAGTATGCATCTCTTTATGCTGCACAGTTATGATACAGATAAAAAAGCAGTTCTGATTCTTTTGCAAACTATGGCAAACACCCACTACAGTGAGGAGAGCCTGGAAACCAGTCAGCTATTCTTACCATTAACCTCTGTTTACACATATCAAAGTTATATTGTCTGTGAAAATACAAGCTAATTCTCCTAAGAAGAGAGAATTGGATTGGAAGAACACTTGAGTTGCTCTGAAAAGCTAAAAAAAGTATGCTCCTGCCTTTAAATAATTTTTGAGAGGCTTTATTTCATTTATGAAAAATGTCAAAGGCCAGTACATCTCTTCTCCTTTCAGATCTGAAAAAAAAAGGGAAGTAAATATTTATGAGAGGCAAGCCCCTGTGAAAAGCTCCCCTCCCACAGAAACCTGCAACACAAGTGAGACCAGACAAGCCAAAACAGTGGGGTATAGATCTGTACTTCACAGAAATGGTCAGCCAGAGTCAGCTGGCTCTTGGAGACAATAAAGTAAACGACTCAGGAACTGCAGAGCCTGTGAGGAAGCAGCCCAGCATCTAGAATTTAAAGAAAAGCCATGATTCTTCAGAGTGGCCACTGCAATGTAGGTGAGAGCATTCAGGCTGAAGTGGATTTGTATTTCATTTCCCCAGCAAATATTATGCATGATGTTGGCCATTCCTCAAAATGAGACTGCAAAAAGCTTGCCATTAAGAAATAAGTAGAGAAAATGACAAGTTTATGTTGTGAAATATGGACATTAATTAAAAGTGGACTAAACTAAGGTCATATATGGTGGTCTATAGTCTCTTGACTAAGCCTGAACAAACAGAAAAAACACAGAGGCGCACAAAAATGGGCTGGTTTGTGCTGTGTGCTGGTGGCTTAGGTGTTCTTGAGGAATAAATGAGTACCATTTAAAAAAATGATAGTGTATTAGAGAATGTTCTAACACCATCCTGAATTTCCTGGTGGGAAATAAATCTGAAATATACAAGTGTGCAGCTTCATGTAGCAGGGATTTTCCCATTCAAACCCAGCTACATTATCTTAATTCTTCCAGACAACACAGGAAGGTGGAAATATTACTGGATTCCACTGTCTGCAATGGGCACAGTACTGTGCCCATTTTGTGCTACACAATCCTGTAAGAGGTAGCTTTACTGAACTTCAGGCATCCTACCAAAAGGATATTCTGCATATTTTCTTCTTTTGCTCTGTCAGTATTAGGTCTTTGCATTTTTGATTATTCATGTAAGGCCTCAGGGTATTAACAGCATTAAAATAATTAGGGTTTGGTTTTGGTTTTTTTAAACTAGAAAAAGTTATTTAATAAGGCACACTTCAGTTATTATATTCTCTACATAAATTTCTATCCTTAAATAGCTGTAACAATCATTATGACACGTAAAGATATAAAAGCCTCAATGATCTGAAATGTTCTAGTAAAAACAGCATGAGAAATATTCTTATAATATTTAAGTATATTTTTTCCCTTCTCATTTTCCTATGCAGATTACTCTAAAAATACTCATCTGCTCAATTTTTTGAGTAATGAACACATGACTATAGAACAACATATGCTTCTTCTAATTATATCCAGAAAATCAACTTTCAGCACAAGAACTTGCTCTTGAAAAAAGCATAATTACAGTAGTAATTATTTAAGTGTTTTTAATTATTTAATTAAAGTGTTATTTAATTATTAAAAGTATTATTTAGTAGTACAATCCTACTAAAAAGGGGGGAAAGTTAGATTTTAGTCTAGCAGTCATTTATAGAAAAATGTTTCTGAACTTATCTAAAGCACACCCCACTCAATATTATGCCTGTAAGTTAGTTCCTTAAATAATTATTGTACTGTAAATTATTGCAGTGAAGGTAACATTACAAGGCATATTTGTTCACTTTTCAATTTGTAGGGAAATTACTTATGCCAGTAATTGAAGTAGAAATCAAATATGCTCCTGAAGAAGACATGTTCCTTTACTTCATAGAAATCCAACTGATTTCAGTTTTCATTCTTTTTATCATACTGAGAAATACATAGACTCAAGCTTTTTTCCTTAAACAGCAATTTGACCAGTATTAGGTGGGTGTAGCCTGAGCTAAGCCTAGCACAGGTCCAGTTATTGAAATGAAAGCCTTTTCATTGAAACGACTGAATGCCAGCCATTTTGAAGGCCAGTCTGACTTTAATATTCTACCTTTAGAGATACACTTCTGATTAAATTTTAACCATATACTTTGATTTTCATTTTCTCACTGTATTTCCCTTTTTTCCCCAATGCAGATGGACCTTATGGACTTAGAGTCAAATCAGACAAAGGTCTGAATATCGGGACAGTGTTTACAGTTGACGTGGGGGAAGTTGTGCTGTTTGACTGCTCAGCAGAATCAAATCCACCAAATACTTATTTGTGGATTAAAAGGGATGACAATACCACTCAAGTAATCAAATATGGACCCCATCTGGAAGTTGTATCTGATAAAGTGGCCCAGAAGACAGTAGATTACATGTGCTGTGCTTTCAACAACGTGACTGGAAGACGAGACCAAACTCACTTCACAGTTGTTGTTATGTCTGTAGGTAAGAATGTAACTTCATTTCTGTAAAATGTAACATCTGAGTGGGCTGTTTTCAGCCCCAGAAAAGGGAAGTCATTCTTAGAATATGTATCAAAATTTAGGTCTTGCAAAGGATATAGTAAAGGGGATTTTAAACAGTCTGTGGGATACAGGCTTTACTTGCAGTATGACACAGCTTGGAACACAACTCACTAAGACACTGAAGTTTTATGGGATTTTATTACAACGTTCATGTAAAATTTTTCCTTGTCATATTTATGAATCTCTGGATTGATTGCTGGGTTCTGAAGAACACATACCTGTGTTTATCATACACTAAAACCTCAGCTCCTGTATGATTGTGTTCAATAGCAACGAAGCAGTTTTTCAGAAAATCTCCAGAAGCATAGAACAGTGAACAAGATATTGAAGAAGTCTGATATCTCTTCTCAATACAGATGGATACAAGTATTTCCAGATAAGGAACATATGCTATCAATGTTAAACAAGATAGACTAGATTGCCTGTTAGAAAATTTAACAAAGCAATTTCACTTGTGCTGAGCAAAGAGCTAACAAATTTGTTAGTCTGGTAAACAAGAAGAGATGTCCATGATTCAGGTTACTTACTGCTTCGTCATGAATCCAGGGCTTTCAGTATGCTGGAAGGAAGATGGATTGCAATTTCATAATAAGAATACTGCACTTTAAAACTAAATACTGTGGTTAGTAGTGAAAGAAAACGCAACCAGAACTACATGTTGATAGAAATAAACATGACATTTCTCCAGGAAGTTCATGTAAGATATGATATTCAGCTGAGATTTCTTTTCAAAGGCCAAAAAGGAGGGAAGACTCCACAGCTTCATGTTTGGGTGCACTTAAAATAAAGATTTCCTAATTACAAATTACAAATTCTACTTAAATCTTATTAAAATATTTTATCCTAAGTATTTAAAAATACAGAAAGATAATTTTCGCCCTCTTCAGCCATTTTCTTTTTGATGAGTGTTTATTCAAACAGCACTAAATGGAGATGTCAAGGCTATATTTTGCAGAGTAGCACTAACTGTTTCTAAGGGGTACAAATTCACACACAATTCATTCCCAACGATGCTGCTCAGGCTAAATTCTAATTGTAACTGAAGAAACATACTAAGCAAAGACTATGAAAATTGTCCATATTCCTTTTCCTTACCCCCATAATCCTAGATCGAGAGCCTGGACTATGGCATTCAAAATACTGGAAACCCCATTTTCAGTGGCAACAGAAACTCTGATGTTTCAGAAGACCTTACATAATTTCCCCATGGGACAGCTGCTTAATTAATCCTAAAAATTATCAAGAAAACAATTATTTTAATAAGTTACAATTATATAAATGTTACCCATTTTTAGCCAAGATTCTAAAGATGAGGTATCTCATGAACACCAGTCATCACTCAGTTTTCAAGACTGAGTGTGTTAAATGAATGCAAAGAGCATGTCTTTGTTTATTGAGTCTACATTTGAAATTACTCACTTTAAAGAACATCTGATTCACCAGCATTTGAGCTTTTTCTTCCTAAGGAAAGCAGTACACTGAAGGACTATTAAAAAATTGGTGAAATTGCAGTGATTTATTGTCCCATATCTTTAAGACACATCTGGCTAGAAATCCTCAAATTTAATCTTCATAGAAACCACTGCACATGTAGCCAGCACAATGCCAGTGAATACATAGTATTTCATAGTAAGTAGATGCAAGCAGTTCTAGCCCTTTGCAGAGGAGTTCATCAACTACTGGAAACACATCCAGCTAAATAATATACATTATAATTGTACTAATAAATCTGGCAGTGGCAGATATGCAACATAATTTACCTGTATGATTTGTGACATGTCCTTTAATTACATGAATTATGCACTATTCAGGGCAAAAGGAGCAAATTAGGAGTGCACAAGCAAATATGTCTGCATTTCCTAACTTTCACATTCTTGTCTTTGCAAATTCATTATAAATGTTTTCCATGTGCTTTTAGGTATGTAATTATATGCAATTTGTGTTTGTGTTGTATCATAAAATCCTGCTGGAAAAATCCTGCTAATGATATAGTAATAATGCTAATTAATAATAATAATAATCCTAATACTAATATGCTAGTAAAAGACCTAACCAAAGGAAAGAAATATTTTGAATATATTTAAATGTGAATACAAACAACATGGTGGAGTCACCATTCTTGGAGGTGTTTAAGGAAAGCTGGACATGGAATTTAGTGCCCGTGTTGATTTTTGGTCATAGGTTAGGCTTAATGGTATCAGAGGTCTTTTGCAGCTTAACTGGTTCTGTGATTCCATTATAATTTATTGGTTTCTGATGTGGTTTGATAAACAACCAGACTGTCAGTGATCTAAAAATCTTTAGAAAAAGTCTAACAGATCTTTTTTCGTCTCCTACTTTATAGCTCCTACTACTAGGGGGATTTCTCTCTAATCTAGCACAAGTTGCTCTCTCACCCTCTTTTTTGCTAGTTCAGTGTCTTTATACCTGAAGTTATAATAGGCATTTTCTTTTTTTGATGCTGTAATTTGTGGATTACATTTACTGACTTTCATTTAGCTCTAGGCACTAATCTGCTTTGAAGTCTTTTATGGTATTCATATCATTGCTTTTTCAGTTCAGGAGATCTGTGGGGGAAAATAAATATTACCCATTCACAAGACCCAAATTTTTCATCTGCATTGTATTTCTATGCAGGTTTATTAGCTTCAGAATAATTTAAAAGATGCATTTTTCAGTGTCATTGTAGCACATTGTAAAGGACAAGGAACTAAATGCAGTACTCATCTTCTTTGTCACAGGGTTGGAAAAGCTGGCACAGAAAGGAAAATCATTGTCTTCTCTTGCAGTAATAACAGGAATTTCATTATTTTTGATCCTAGCTATGGCCTGTTTATTCCTATGGAAAAGATATCAGCCACATAAAGGTATGTAAAAGTTAAGCACAGTCCAGTTCTTCTTTTGGACCATTGGAGCAAAAAAAATAATTTTTTCTTTTTCTTCTTTTCAGTGATACAACAGAAGCTACAGAGCAGGTATAAAAATAATTCATCTTAGGTCTAAAAGTATTTTCCATCCAGAGAATTGCATTTTATCATATTAATTTTCTTTCCTTGGCTTATGACGTCAAACTGAGAAACATGTTTATGTTTTCTAGGGCAGAGGCTGATTACAGAAAAGCACAGGCATTTTCAGGTAATGGTAATGAAATAAGTGTGAGCATAAGGTCAAAGTCCATTCCTGAGAAAGAAAAATAGCATGCCCACAGACAGAAAGAAAAAAAGAAAGGAAAAGAAGAAAAGTGCGTTTTTACATTGGGTTGCACATCTCTATGATAGCCTAATTAAGATAAGACTTAAATGAGAAGTCAGCATGGGGTTAGCTCATGCCTAGAGCATTATGTACTGTTGTCTTGAATTCTGGGATTGGAATATCTGTATTGCACTGCTGTCACCAATATGGCTTAAATCAGTGTTATTCTGGGATAGCAGTAAGAAGTGATACACCATGGGAAGATTATAAGTGAAAGTGTTCATGGCATCAATTGGTATCAAAATGATGAGTTAATGACATTTCAGTATAGATATATAACATTCTGTTATATTCTGTATTGCCTTTCTCTGTGCTATCAGGACCCAGAGTGGTTTTTTCACTGCCTTTTTTCCTTCCACAATTCTTCCCACATGATCCTAGGCAGGAGATGCTAGACACCAGCCATCCTTTGAAAGATTATCACTTTTATTCCCATTTCTTTCTATCACAGTATCAAAGCAGACCATAAACTGCTACATGCACAAATATAGGGAAAAATATGAGGCTTAGGAAGGCAGGACATTCACTTGAGCACAGAGGGTGCATTGAAGTGTAGAATTTCAACATTGTTATTAGTTTAATGTAGAATGATGCCCAAGAGACAACCAAGTGCCTCACATCTGGACACTGGGTAGGTAGAGGAAGAGACTAACTACACCTAAATACAAACTGTATCTGAAGTCCCAAATAATAATGTGGTACCTACTGGTACCATGTTCCCTTTTATTATTTTCAGAATTGTAAAACTTTCAGGTGGTACTGCCTCACTACACTGTAGATGTGCTGAGTTTATTAATACAGCCTCTTTTCTGTGGGAAATGAAAGTAAATTGGTCATTTTAGCCTTCCAGAATAGAGTGTGAATGCCTCTACCAAAATCGTTGCTGAGGTTAGCAAGAGGCTGCTCACTTGGTACATGGTGTGAGAAATCACCAAGTACCATGCACACCAGCTCTGCAGCTGTCCTGCCTCACTCCATACCGGTTTAGGAGCTGGGCAGGGGAGTGGTCTAAACCAGATCACATAAGCAATATTCAGGTGTTTTAAAAATTAGGGCAAAATACCTTGCCAGTCATTATTTCCAGGTTCGTATTGCATCTCTTTTTTAATTTTTTTTTCTAACTTTAGGACATGAAAGTGCTTCAGATGATTTTGGCATATATGAGTTCATCACTTTTCCAGATCTTACCAGTGGTTCTAGGGTATGTGATTTTACATCATAAATAGACAGTTTCTCTTCTATTTCTCTAGGTGTACTAAATATCTGTACCAGAATCCTTCTATAGGTTTGCTTCTGTTGCTTTTTTACAGATGTCTGTATGACACCATATTCATGGCTATTTTTTACCCAGTACTTGCTCTTTCTTTCCTTTTACTAGTTCAGTATTTCATCAGCAATATAGTGAAGTAAGGAATAACCAAGCTCTAAAGACAGCAATCTCCCTTCAACTGCCCTATATTAAAAGAATATTAAAATAATATTAGTAGTGTTGGGTAGTTGGGTAACACTGAACCACTTGTGTTACACAGGGAAGTGTGCTATTGTGATGCCATTTTCTCCCTTGACCCTAATATTTCTACTCATGCAATATTCAGCCCTGGCAGTACAGAAAGTGTCAGGGGTTATTTAAAGTGTAAGTCTCAGCTGTATTTCACTAAAATTATTTTGTTTGTTTCATGTATTGTTGGGGAGAAGTTAAGCAAAGAAATTTTGCTACCAGAAAAAAAAAATCCTGCAACATTTGCTGTTTTTTTGCATTGGTGTCTTTGCTGACATTACTGCATAGTAGTTGGAGATCATTCTGTTATGGTGTAAAAGGACAAAGAAAAAAATCAGAAAAAGGGACACAAAATTTAGGGACAATGGTAAAACTGGGAGGAAACAGAAGAAAGACTTTCCCTTTGCTAGGGAAAATTGCCAGCAATGTAATCTTGTAACTTTGGAGAGCATCAATCGGGTCAGGTAAGGGAGAGCTTTTAAAGCATAATACTCATAATACATGATGTCAAAAAACAGTCATAGATTTATTTATCTTTATTATTTATTTATTATCTTCTCTGATGGAGTTAGGTGTTTGAAATACACATTTACAGGGCTAAAGTGCTACTGCAAATGTTAGTGGAGAGGACAGATTTTTACAGCAGCAGAGATAAAAGACTTTTAGAAAACAGAGCAACTGAACTGCTTCTGTTACAGGTTGTGCCAGAAAGAGGCTTACTAAGTTTAGAGATCAGGCCCTAGATCATTACAGCCTTAAGCACATTGTGATATTATACTGAAGAGGTATACTTAGATTAAATAAATTCTTTACTGTGAGAATGGTGAGGCAACTGGAAGTTGCCTGAGTTGCAGATGTCCCATCCCTGGAATTTTCAGAGTCAGACTGGACTTTGAGCAACCTGGTCTAGTGAAAGATGTCCCTGCCTATGGCAGAGGGGGTGGAATTGAATGATCTTTTGGGACTTCCAACCCAAACTTTCTATGATTCTATATCCCTTATGCTGATTGTATCACAATATCACACTCTCACAGGATCAGGGCTTTAGTAGGTCAGGAGGGAGAGAGCTGTGACAGGAATGACATGATGGATGTACAAGCAGTGAAACCTACTATAATTTCCAGTAAAATTTCCAGGAACAGGAGAAACTCCACTGGTTTATGTTCAGCTACTCAAAAGTATAGCATTGCAGATAAAGTCAGCATTTGATCCACTGATTCATTTTAGTCAGCAGAGAAAGGGGAAAATAAGAAAGTGGAGATAATGAAGAACTGGAGGTTGGTTATAGGCAGAAAGACTGGTAATTCCTTATGAATGTGGAGTATAGGTAAATCTGTTGTCATCACATAAGAGGAAATTAATATATTTAACATGCTGAACAATCAATATTATTACTTGATTTATGGAAATTCCATACATTTCTCTCTCTTTGCAGGCCAGTTGGAAATTTATACTGAACACATGCCCTGAATATTTACTGCTTTTTTACTGTCTGTTCTCCTGCTTTTCTTTTTATTAAATGTTCCTTTCTTGAAATGTGGTATATTAATATAAATTATTTGCTTTATTAAATGCAAAAGCTGCATCCTAAATCTTATAAGGGGTTAAATGAATTTAAAACTATTGCTTACCTTACTATTAATGTGACAAGAACTTACCCAAAATGAAATGTAAACTAGCAGAGATTACCTGTTCAATCCACAAGAAAAACCTTGATGAAAAGTTTAGAAATTGCAAGTTACATTAACAGTTTAATTTCTGTTGAATCTTTTCATATTTGTCCTTACAGTAGGAATACACTTTGTTGGTTTTAGGTTTCGAATCAATCTGTTCCTGGCCCTGACTTTGTTACAGGCCAGGATAAGCTGAGTACGGTTTATGAAGTTATTCAGCACATTCCTGAGCAGCCACAACAAGACCACCAACAGTAAGTTACAGACTGTGCTCACTCACATAGTAGCTCAAAGACAAATACTTTTGCATCCACAACAATTTACATTTTGGTAGGTGCTTTTTGATTCCACTGAGAGGATTGTGGAAGGAAAGATATAAGCCACCTTAATTCCTCCACCATTTCCTATCCAATCCCCCACTTTTCCTCAAAACTTCAGTCTGTTGTTTCATTGCATCAGTTTTATTAAAGCATACAAAACAAAACGTAAGATCTTCAAACACAGTTTCAAATGAAAATTCCCACCTAATTTAATGGGGCACTGAAACATCTGTACTTCTTACTGAATAGGTTACATATTCAATCAAAGCACTTTAATTGGTAGCATGGCCTCCAGACTTCTCAGCCATGTGCCAAGTAGAGTTACAGTAGGGTTTTTGCAATGTTGAAATTGGTCAGCTGCAAAATAATCAGTGATTGTCAAAATAGTCACTGAAATACTAACAGACTAGTACTTGAGTAAGCAGTGTCTCCATAGCAAAAGAGTTCTTATTGTGTGGTAGCCTGGCTGGGAACTTCCCAGAAACACTTTTGCTGAGTTAAATACCAGGAAGGTCACATCATTGTGCTTATGTCTCGTAGACCTGTATATAACTTCCTAGCATAAGAAGGGTTAATACACTAAAATTTTTGTAATTGTGGTACAGCTGCCATAAATCTGTTGTGAATATAATAATTCTTACAAATTAATACTTTATTTGGTAACAAATATATATGTTATATGTCATTTTCTGTGGTTTTTAATGTGTTCTGTTTCTTTTATAGTTGAAAAGAAAAATACACACTCTTAACAATATGCTAATCAGTTGGCTGAGAAATCACAATGTTTATGTGACTGCATTAGCATGCAGTACTTACAGTACAAGAAATTTCATTATATCTTAGGTTATGTCTTCAACTGTGTGTCCAAATTATGTATATAAACACACAGCCATGCTTTTGAAAACAACCTGGTCAGTGAGAAAGCAAGACTGAATTACTAATGATGTTTTTGTTCTGCTCAGCATTTTTCACTTTGAACCCTAAAATTTTTAAATCAAGATGTAAAAAAAAATTCATAAAGTATGTATTTTCTTGCTCTTCTTCTTACATGTCTTCCTTGTCAACGTTTTCTGATACATTACCCTTCTGAAAAAATGAATAGATGTAACAAAAAGGTAGCTTGAACTTTTTGACAGTTCAGATTTCAACTTAAACTTTGCAAAACATATTCTGTAGTTGTAAAGGACTCGTTTGCATAAACCAATTTTGCTGCTCTTTTAATATTTCATATTTTGGAAAGGAAACAAGAAAATGTTTTCACTAGTAGCATAAAATCTGCTAAGTATGATGCTGAGCAAACTACTCAGATTAGAAGGACCACATTCATGAATTTTCCAATTCATGATCTGCTGGGAAGGACACTCTGAGTCATAAATAAGAATGACAAAGTCAATACTGGTGCTTACAGCAGGATGCTTCAATTTCAGTATAAGGGAGGAACAAAACACCACAGAACATAGAATGAAACTGGGAAAGTAATTGCAAACTCCTGTAGTGCTAAGTAATGATTACTTATTAATGAATCCCACGGATTTGTTATTCAGTCATCTGTACAATAATCAGCAATATTCATGTGAAAAATGATACAAAACTTGCCTGCGCTCTGCTTGTGGCAGGAATCTCTCTTTGGACAACGCAAAAGAACAGATATTATAGGAGCCAGACAGATTTGTTCGTTAAGTGGTCACTTTATTCTTATTCCCAGTGCTTCTAAATGGAACTGCTGTGATTTCACACATTTATTAAAATGAATATGTAAAGCCAAATCAGTGAAAAGTAATGTTTAATTCTCAGATTTATGGTTTGAGAATCCTTCAAATCCTGTCTTTGAATTAATTAGAACACCAGAATAAACTGGTGTTCTCTCTCTTGCTCTTAGAAATCCCAGTGACAGTACCTGCAAATTACAGACTAGCCAATGCCTAACACCTGGGAATAGCTTTTTCCACTTTTCATCATGCTTTTATGAGCCTTTTTATCCTTTCATCCACACATGCTCGTATGCCTTTGACAGTCTAAATAAATACAAAATTTTAGATGTGTCCCAGCTCTTAAAAGGTAGAAATACTACAGGAAAATTATTAAATTCTTTAAATCTCTTGGGTTTGGACTGACAGACTTATAACTTAATTGCAGTCAAAACATGAGGTGACATGATAGCTGGCTTTGCATTTTTACATCCATATGATTCCATTAGTTGCTTTTCACAGCAGTCTTTTGCAGACTCACCTCCTCTGCTCCTCCAAAGAATCAAAGGGAAAACACAAAATCAAATTTTGAGAGAGCTGTTCTGCTCCATCTCTGGGCTCCACAGTCACCGGGAGTTACAGGATTGTCACATACTCCAGTATTTCAGATTAAACAGATTCTTTTAAGCCATTTTCATTTGATTCTTTTCCCACTCTTGGACATTTTTTTTTAAAACTAAATGTAAATCCTTTGACAAACTGAACAGGTTCTTCCATGTATGGAAGAAATCCAAAGATGTCTGCCAAAGCTAATGAGCAAGAGGTTTAGCCAGCTTTTACAGATTAGCACTGACAGCTCATAACTATTCCACTAAAATCTATTTGTAACTTAGGTTGCATTTTCATTCCAAATGTAGATAATTTTACATCATCTTCCTCTCCTCTGGTCTATACTGTTTCTCGCATATCAGTAATTTCTGCTCTGCCAGCTGTCAAAGAGCAGTAAGGATGCAAAGCCTTGCCAGGCATTTCAGCACAGGGTTGCACTGTGGACTGCCCTGGCTCAGTCCATGGTTACCACCACCCTGTAGCAGGTACATTACTGTTGTACAATATAAGCAGCTTGAAATATCTGTACAGAAAGAGCAGCAATGCAAGATTATGGCCACGTTAGCCATTATGTTATTTATGGCTCAAACCTGTGCTCTCTTTTAAAAACTAGATATACTATGCATACTAAAAATTCAGTCAAAAATCAGTGTGTTGCAAATATGTCTCCACAGATCTTCAGGCTGAAGAATTGTGTTTAGAGCTGCTGGTTTGCTTACATGTTTGCAACAGTTCCTTTAAAGAAAAGAACAACAGCACTGTGGACAAGTGTTCTATATATCTGTGTATATGTTCTTTCCTAGATGTATATGAAGACACAAGAAGAGGAAATCAAAGCATCTGAAAATACCAAAGCTACTTCTTTTTTATAATATATTGAAGGAAACAATGACAACTCCAAAAGTAGCAAAAGCTTATGCCACCTTGTCTTAAAATAGCAATTTTCTTCAGACTGACAATCCCTTTTCTTGGGTGCTCCAAATTGCCCATTTCTGATTATTTTTTCTTCTTTAAAGTAATAATTCCTTGGAAAAAAAGAGTATTTTTTTTTTTTCAAATCAGAGAATACAAAAGATAAAGGAATAGCTTTTAAAGTGCACTATAAAACTTACACCTTTTTTTAAAAACATCGGCAGAGGCACAAGAAGGAATCAGGACCTAGATTCCATCCATTCTTGTTTTATTTAAAAAATAGGAAAAAAAATAGCATACAGAAGGTTCTTTTATTTGGGTTGACTTTCACAAGGGAAGACCTCCATACTGGCATGACAAGTAATAAATGCAGTATGTCAGATTGCAAAATACATTTGAGGTTTAGAATAAAGTCATTCCTTTAACACATTTAATGTGATCTGTCAGGCAGTTACAAAAATGTACATATGTATATTATTCTGAATAATGTGTTCTCATTAAATTCTGTTTCCTTTGCATTTGAACTGGTTTTCTATTTGCTACTGTCAAGCCTGTTTCTCATAGACTAGGAGAGTAAGCAATATTCAAGTTATTTCCGAAAGCTGCAGAAAGTTCAGGCTATTTGTACATTAAAATAATTCTCCAGTGCAAATGAAACCAATCTTACTCTGTTTAAACAGTTTGCCACAAGTCCCTTTGCAAATAGAATACTCTTCCAGAAGCTTCTGTTAGCTGGCTTCTGAATCCTGCAGGAAAATTCACTATTATTTCCACAGGGCCAGCTATTAGCTGGTGTCAGTTAGCTGGGAAAAGAGGAAATATGAGCTGAATTATTCTATAGGGGAAAAAAAGCTACTTCAGGAACAGTTAATTGTGAAGAAAATCATTACTGTGAGTAATGAGAAAGCATTCAGTGTGTCTGCCCTTTAAGGCAGGCTGTATGGTATTATTTAAAGCACTCTATATTATGAAAAATAATTTAAAATACCTCCTTAATCCTTAATTCTTCCTGTCTCCATCTTCCAAGAACAAGGAAAAATAGCATGGTTTTCAGTGAGCATTCTGATCTTGTGAGGCTGAAAAAAAAGGGGAAAAAACAACTGCACCACTGCATGTGAGGAAAACAGGATTTGGCATTTCACAGAGGCAGCACGTGAAGCCCAGATATGCAAGTAGTAGTGACATGATCTCAAAAATAACATAGTCACCAGATTTGTTCCCTAAGAAATAGCCATCTGACATGATGGCATCAGGCAGAGGCTCTAAGCAGAAACATTTGGGCTGAACTCTGAAAGACTGAGAAGCTTAGAGAGTTCCCCATAAATTCCTCCATAGTTCAGTCAGAGCTGACTTCATGTGTGTTTCAAATCAGGACAGCTCTTTGGGATTTGCAAAGTCTGATTTTCACCCTCTTTTCTCCTTCTCTTGCTGGAATGATAATTTTAATTGCTCTGAAGAGAGTATGCTGTTTTCTGAAGTGCTTGAGATTGTTCCATCTTACCGCATTGGATGTCCCTGCAGGCCACAGGGTAGGAAATGCAGATAAGAAAGTAGTTTCTCCAACTCTGGACTCTCTGTATTTAAAACTGCCAGTCATTTATATTTTTTAAACTTTTGTGGAGGAAAAAAAAAGAAGTCAGGTCAATATCAGCTCTGTTCTATGTTCTTTTAAGCTCATTTAAGCCCATGCCCAATCATTTTAAAGGTCCCAAAACATTTTGTTTCAGAATCTGTGCTCGTGTCTCAATAATAGACTAGCAAACTGTTTTGGATTAAGCCACTCACTCATCAATAATGTGAGATGGCTTCAGTAGTCCAATACAAAAGTCCACCTTAATGGTATTTTGAACTTCTGAAAAGTGTCTGTAAAAATAATTGTAAATTTAATAAAACAATTTTGTTTATCCATCATATAATGCCTAATAGTTCTGTGGGTCCATGCATTTTCGCTGGAAAGAACACCCATCATTAGGTTTGTAAATAAGAAACAAAAACCTGCCTGTTGCAAGTAAAATCCCCTAGAGGTCCTGTATGCAAGCCATGGCTGCCACCTTCCTACTGCCCACCTTCAACAAAAATTTACAGAAAAAAGGGAAGGGAAATTTATTTTACTGTAGAAAGAAGAAAAACTGGCTTAAATAATTCTTCTAGCTATGGCAGCAGAACCAGTCTGCAAATAGGAATATGTTATTGAAACAGACAGAGAACAAACACAGGCAAGTCATCTTCTGCTTATAATATATTGTTATCATCTGTTTTTGTTTCATTGTGCCTTGTGTACTACTGACTTAACCAAAAATACACTGGCATAAATTCATATTCAAACTGTGTTTATTCTTTACTGTCCTTCCAAAATTTGCACAGTGCATTGAGCTACTTTTGGTGGGGAAATCTATTTGGTGAAGGTATAAAAACAAATCAACTACAAGGAAAAAATGTCACAAAATCTTATTGGATGACAAAAAAAAACCTTTGCATATTGTACTCTTGCCCCTTTCTCACTGGTACCACAATATTCAAAAGAGATTGATAAGCTTTTATTAATTGAAGTAAAATCTATTCCAAACTTTACCAAAACCAATGGAGTGTGTGTCCATAGAAGATGTATACATTGGGCAGTTCAAATATGAGATGGGGACAATGAGAAAGCAGTGTGAAATGAGACAGGGAAGAATTTTTAAAGTCTTGTCTTGTTTTTTTCATCCATTCCTTCTGGTGGAGGCTTTTGTCATTTCATTTGCCTGCTGATGAGGGTCGAGAATGGCTTTCTTTGATGAAGTGAGGCTGTGGACTTGAGATCAAAGGTAGGGAAGATAAACCTTAACTCTGGAAGTTTGAAGTGTAGGGAGAGTAACAGCAGTCACAGCTGTTACACACCTTCAGGCACTTGTACCATATCACAAGGTGGTTTGTAGTACTTAGTCTTTCTTATTACATATCATAAAAGCAATGCATAAGAATACTGAAGAAATATATCAGCTTTCCCCGCTGCTCATATGGGAATGCTCCAAATCACACTTCATTATGGCTTTGAAATATCAACCCTTTCTTACAGGCCATCAGGTATATTCCACAGTCCTTTTAAGACTGCAGCAAGATCAAGGAAGACAACAGTATCCTTGGCAGTATTAGGGGAAGCACTTCCAGCAGGCTGAAGGAGATGACCCTTCCCCTCAGCACTGCTGAGGCCAGACTTGAACTGGTGCACATTTCACTCACTGCTGCTTAACAAACACATACTAGTATTTACTAATCAAAGTAAAACTTTCCAAAGCAGCACATTTCATGATGTCATCATCCACCTGCTTCTCTATTGATCAGATGCACCCAGAGTCAGTCTTGCTATACTTACTTATCTATAGGGACAGACAGTGGGAGGGTTTCAAACACATGTTAGAGGGGCTAGAATGCTGGCATTATCTTGGTTGCCCAGGATCTTTTATTCTTCATGGACAGTGATTAAAATTCCAAGAAGCAAAGTCCTTGTCTTGTGGACCAGGTTGTCCTTCTCCTTACAAAAAGCTGGGGTTCTTTAGTTTGCTTGCTTAAGAGTGACTGTTCAGTATCCAATATAAACTATGCATATGTTTTAAAGAAAGTTAACACCATTTAATATTTAATATTGGTACAATAGATAGGGAATGAGATTTTCATAAGACCCTGCTTTGATCAGGAGTTGGACCAAATGATCTCTAAAGGTGTTTTCCAGCCTCAGACATGCTGTGATTCTGTGAGCTCAGGGAGGGAGATGATTAGTAGGTAGATCTCAGCAAAAATAACACTAGCAGTTACAGCACAATGAGTTCATGTTATTGTAAAGGGAATGTATGTTTCAATTAAACACCTCCTTAAACATGCATGGCCAACTAAGCAAGATATGATGGCAAAACACAAGCACAATACTGTGAATGTACATCCATCTTTTACCTTTAGAAAGCTGAGCCTTGAAAAGGAGGTGCCTATTGTTTTACGATCTCAGATTAAAACACTTTTTAAAGTAGCTTCATTCTTTTTTTGCCTTACTCAGATAAAATACAATCAGATATTTTCTGTAGACTTACTTCAGTACTAGCACGAATCCTTTGGAAATCTGTCACCACTATGGTCCTATCAATGCATTTATATCATACAACTTCCTGGGAGCTAGAGGGTAATGGCTTCCTACAGGACATGGCAGGAGTTTCTGAGACAGTGAGAAGGAGAAATGGAAAGGAGCTAACACTAGTAAACATTAACTTTCTGACAGATGTGCAAATTGATTGTGTCCCATGTGACTTGTACATTTGAAGGGGGACTGTTCCCTCAATGCTGTGTCCTGCAAGAGGCTTCTTGAGGAATAGAAGCTATTTCTAGGTAGATACATGGCTGTATTGAGAATACTTTTGCATCCAACCAAGTATTTTTTAATAACTTTAAACAGTCAGTCATGATGTATTTTTGAGTATATTCTCTACTTACACACAAAAGGCTTCAGAATGTTGTTCATAAGCATATGTTAAAAACTTCAGCGTTCAGTACCCAATCTTAGCACTGGCTGACAATATAAAAGTCCTGTCAGTTTGTACAGAAATGCTTTTCTCAACAAGTAGTTCTTCATAAAGACCCCTGAGTGTATGAAATGAGCCTAGCTCTTCCAAAGGAGCCCAGCTCTGTCACGGCCTTTCTGTGGAGGCCACAAGGCTTTTGTAGAAAGAGACAGAACCATGGCAAAAGTTTCCAAACACTTTATGGACAGATTTAAAGGGATCCCATTGTAAGAAATGAAACTGATGTATCCTTGAAATGGAAAGTGACAGTTGTGGTCTGTCATTAAATAATAAGGAAAAAAAGTGGAGGATCATTTCTTGATTAGAATCTGTGGTAAATATACAACAGACAAGGAGCGAAGAAGACAAATAAAGGATTAGACGTTTAAGGAGTTCAAGTGTAAATCTGTATCACAGTTCAGTTAAACATGAAATGCAAATACCAGCATGTTGGAAATCCTGCTCCACCTAAAAAGATAATATGTATGTATCTCCTCAGGCTATGTGCTGTGTTCCAGGGCAAAGTACAAACTTTTAGTGGCAGAGCATCTTGTGACTCAGATACAATTAAATGTACAACTATTAGGGCAGGGCTTCTGAACTAGAATACCTCATTACAATAGCATACCCTGACCAAATATAACATAAATTCTTATTTAGGAAATTACTGCTCAATGTCAACACTGGTATCTTCATCAAGCTACAACTTTTATACTGTAGGGCTAAAAAGTAGCTTCTATACAACTTTTTTTCATTTTAATAGTAGTGGAATAAGGATATCTTGCAAAGTCAATACAAACACTTATCTGTGAGAAAACAAAAATTATGTCGGGCTTCTTTCATACGTTTTCCTTAGAGCAATACTTTCTTCTTTAACTTCAGCTTGCTGGGTTTTTGTATGCTGATTTATCAAATCATATTAAATTCAAAACCTGGCTTTCAATCACTTTCCAAGTCCTTTAAGTCTGTCATGCTTAGTCCCACCCATAAGCTGTATCTAAAAGTAGAGGAAATTCCAAGTACATTCAAGTATTCTGGATTGCTATTCTAAACAGCAGGCTGGGGCACTGAAAAAAACTAGACTCCATTTGAAACTCTTTCCAAGTGTGTCTGAAAGATGCAGCCAAATGTGGAAATTGTTGAGAAGCAAAATAAATGAGGAAAAAAAGTTTAGAACAGGCCTAAAAAAAATATTTTATCTTTCAGACAGCTTCAGCAGTGGGGTGAGCACCCTGTCCCCCACTAACCTCTGCCATTCAGGGGAGCCCAAGGAAATCCAACACGTTTGAGAAAGTGTAGCAACTATGATGGGAAGGAGGAATGGTGGGAAGAAAGGCATTTCCCTGTGTTTGTTTAGTTGTTTGTCTTCTTAGTTTCTCAATACCCCAATCAGTAGTTAAAGCAATTGGCAATAAACTAAGTCAGACTGTCCATGTCAAGACTGTTTTGCCTGCAATATTTGTACATTTACTAACAGCCCTTGGGATCTGGCACAGTGTATTACATACTAAACATTGCACTCTATTCCTATCTTAGTTTACAGAAACAGAGATTTTATTATTTGTATATAATAAATACATAATAAATATTTAAATACATAATAAATATATTTTTATACAGTAGTTTGTATACAGTTATAAAACTGGTTTTTTAGCAGTAGTCCAATAATAAAGGCAGATGTTTTATAACAATCACAATTGCACAGTGTGGAACTGTATTTGATTATATATTACAGAAAAAGACTGACAGAATTGCTGTTTACAAGAATTTCCTATTTTCCAGTATTCTGTAAGACATTTTTACATGATGTGTGAATTGATTGATCTTTGTATTTTGAAATCTAAGCTCTCCCACACCAAATATCTACCTCAGATGTGTTTCATGTTAATTAAAGCTAAAAGGCTCAGTAGCCTTCAAATGTGAGGTTGAGAAAAAAATATATTGTATTGCCTGTGTGAAACAACTCTACCAGCTTTCCCCAGCATGCTCAGGATTTTTTTGCAGTGTGTTCAAATAAGGCTTTATCCTGCTAAAAGAAAAAAGGTATATGTGAGGGGAAATTTGTCTGCACAGGCCTAATTTTGTCAAGTTGCAAGGCCAGAAAAGACTGCCATTCACATGCAGGCTAGGTGGGCATATGCAAACTCAGGATTTAAGAGCTATACACAGGTGACAACCCCACAAGTCCCAGATTTGGGCTGTGATGGGCCAGGTGAGTGCTGAGAGCTCAGCCCTGCACTGGGAAGGGAAGGGAAGGGAAGGGAAGGGAAGGGAAGGGAAGGGAAGGGAAGGGAAGGGAAGGGAAGGGAAGGGAAGGGAAGGGAAGGGAAGGGAAGGGAAGGGAAGGGAAGGGAAGGGAAGGGAAGGGAAGGGAAGGGAAGGGAAGGGAAGGGAAGGGAAGTTCTGGGAAGGGAAGGGAAGGGAAGGGAAGGGAAGGGAAGGGAAGGGAAGGGAAGGGAAGTTTCAGGGAAGGGAAGGGAAGTTTCAGGGAAGGGAAGGGAAGGGAAGTTTCAGGGAAGGGAAGTTTCAGGGAAGGGAAGTTTCAGGGAAGGGAAGGGAAGGGAAGGGAAGTTTCAGGGAAGGGAAGTTTCAGGGAAGGGAAGTTTCAGGGAAGGGAAGGGAAGGGAAGTTTCAGGGAAGGGAAGGGAAGTTTCAGGGAAGGGAAGGGAAGGGAAGTTTCAGGGAAGGGAAGTTTCAGGGAAGGGAAGGGAAGGGAAGGGAAGGGAAGGGAAGGGAAGGGAAGGGAAGGGAAGGGAAGGGAAGGGAAGGGAAGGGAAGGGAAGGGAAGGGAAGGGAAGGGAAGGGAAGGGAAGGGAAGGGAAGGGAAGGGAAGGGAAGGGAAGGGAAGGGAAGGGAAGGGAAGGGAAGGGAAGGGAAGGGAAGGGAAGGGAAGGGAAGGGAAGGGAAGGGAAGGGAAGGGAAGGGAAGGGAATACTTCTTGGACTGAAGACCCTCAAAATTGCAGCCAGAGCAGAGACAGTAGGACTCATGAGGTAAGACAGAACAAAAAGATTTTCAAGAAAAGAGAAATAGAGGAGAATAAAGTGTCTTCTAGCAGATAAAGGCTTCTGCAAACAAGTGGATAAAAAGGAAGGTAGAAAAATATTTTCCGTGCCCAAGGTGGCCATGGAGTAAGAGTAAAAACATACCATAGGAAAGATTCAAGCTATACCAGAATTATTAAAAAAGAGGTATCAGTGAAGGTGATAGACTGGGATAGGCTGGATATTCCTAGGGAAAGCATCCAAAAAGGACATTTCCTAGCTTTTCAACACCAGAGGATATTCTCTTAGAGGCAGAGGTGAAACTTGTGCAAAGAATGTGCCTATGAAAATGTAAATAATTCAATGTCCAAGTACATGCAAAAGCATGTCTTTTCTCTCCAGAAGCTATTGTGATTAGAGACTGTGATAGTCTTGTCCCCAGGACCTCTAGAGCTCCAGCTATCCATTTCAAAATTTTAGTATATCTCTGCAAGAGTGTAAGATTTGAGTAATGCATATTAATATTTTTATGGATATTTCTTTACAATCACTATCTACACTACAGGAAAAACCCTCTTTTCATAAACTTTAGGTGGGTAGCCACATGCACCACATGTGTTATCTGCTAATGCCTGAAAACTGAAATCTTAGGTCTGTCATTTAATCTCCATGTGACATAAGGGAAGCAATTTTATGGAGGTATTTCCGTCTGTGAAATGAAACATATTCATATTTGCTCATACCACACATGTAACAATAACTTGGTATTCGTATGTTAAAATTTTACACAGTGCTGCTGCCTAGTCCTCCCCTCACCTCTGCCTGGTGCAATGAGCAGTGTTGTACTCACACTCCACACTTCCATTCCAAACCAAAATCGCGTGGCCCAAGTTTTTCTATAGAACAAATGTACCTCTGATTATTGATGGGTTCTCGTGGCTTTTTCTCACACAGATCTGGGCAGGAATTAAAAGATGCGGGGGCTGGAACCACCTAGTACATCCACGGAAGGAGGAAGGAGTGCAGGGTTTTCGGGAGCAGCAGCGCCGCGGTTCCCGCAGGAGCCGCTCCGGGCCGGCGGCTGCCAGGCGCGGCGGGGCCGCCAGGGGGCGCTGCCGCCCCGCGCCACGGCCGCCTGAGGCGGCCGTCATCGCAGCCTTTACAAAGAAACGCCAATAAAAATAGTAGTGTTTTACTCAGGTCGTACACTCTTGCAGGGATATGTTCCAAGTGTGTGGCTGAAGCAGTGAGATGGCGAGACTGTCACAGCCTGTAATCACAATGGCCTCTGGAAAGACGCGCTCTGGCCACATTCTTCGGTGGCTGCAGCAGAAGACCCGCTGGCCCTGCGTGGGGCGGATGTGGAAAACGCCATCCCCACGGGGGAGTCCACAGCAGTGGGGAAACCGCTCCAGAGTATGCACAAGGGCAACCGCGAGCGAAATCCATCCTGGGGGCACAGGGCCCTCCCCGCCCCGACTGCGCCGCGAACCCAGGGGAGAGGAATTAGTGGCACCGAGAGGGGTCTGGGCCGGACCTGTGCCACCTGTGCCAGGGCCGTGGCACATGTCCCTCTCCATCGCTGCACAGTTTGGGAAAATGCTGAACAGGAGGACCAGAGACCGATAGGGCTGCGACGAACGGCATGGACTTTGTCCAACCACAAACATCCGAGTTGGGAAAATTCACATGGGGCCCGGTCCGGGTGTCAGTGTGGCAAGAGTTAATGCATCCTGAGTGATGAGAGTGGCTGGGCTCAGCTGGAGGGACTTAGCTTGTCCAAAGAGAATGAGGAGAGCCAGCACACCACGAGGAGTTTCTCACTGGGCTGATTCCAGCTAGAGGCATCAACCCACCATTCAGTGAAAGGAGTGTTGGCTGTGACAAATCCATATTGCTTATTTGAGGAGTCTGCTGCAGAAAGCTTTTTCTGGTTTCCCTTTCCCTATTGGAACCACAAATCTGCACTTTATATAACCTGTCACAAGATGACTTTTGACTTCCCCTTTGTAGGCCCTTGCTTGTTCTTTGCTGTTGCTTAAGAGTTCAGTATAAAAACCATTCTGTTTCCTACTCAGCAGCTGTGTTCCCTGAGAGCAGCTCAGGGCTCCACCACTTGCAGCTGAATTGTAGCACCAGCTTCAGTGCCACTATGGTTGCATTGGGAGAGGTCTCACTTCGCAGCACATGATGACAAAAGAAGAAAGTTGCAACAGCAAAGAATATAGTAATAGTTACGAATTAATAATGGTAATAAGAAGTGAGAAAAAGGGAAGAAGGGAGACCTGGTTTTGTGCAAATTTCGCTGCTAAGTTCACTGTCTTCAATGAAAAGTCCTGTGTGTAAGTCTTGTAACTAAGGGAAATGAGAAAAGAGCATAGACTGGTTTAGTACAAGGAGTCAAGATAGATCCCGTTTATGTATACAATGGGATGTGTGTGCTCCATGAAACAAAACCTTGGAAGGGTTACAAAACATACCTCAGACATTAGTTACCATCTCATGATAGATTGCCCAGTGGACTGCTGAGAACAGAAACAAGAAAAAACAGCTGAGATCCTTCATAAAATTCATATTGGCATCGATGTATAGATTTCAGGATAATGATGATCAGCAGTGATGAACATTTGTAAGTTACATGTTAGTTATATAGACCTGCTCTCCCAAAAGGCCACGTGAAAGGCAAAGGTAGAGCAGGTCTTTTAAAGGGAGGGTGTTTTAAAGTCCTGCCTAGTGAAGCTGTTCATAACTAGTCTTGCAAGTAGGGGTTTTATATTGTAACAACTAATCTTCATTTCATAATTTCTTCAATCTGCAGTTGCCACGAAAAAGGCCAGTAGCAAAAGAAATAAAATAAGCATAATAGCAAAGAGAAATCTTTTTTGAGAACAAGCTGAACTGTCAAAGACTTAGGGTCTATAGTGTGCGGATAAGATACACCGTTGTGTGAACTTTCTCTCCCAGAGCCATCCATCTCTATTATCAGAGCCTGGAGATGGTTCTGTGTCAACTTTACATCTGCATCAGTAACTCATTCTGTTCAGCCATCTGTTCCACAGACATCAAACTGTTAAGAAGCCCCAGTACGGCACAATCTAGTCCAGTAACACAGAAACAGAAAAGAAAAGATCTCATTACCATTTGAATTCACAGGCTCTCCTGTGATACACATACAATATTTTCTTATATTGACACGAGAATGGTAATTTGGTAAGTAAATTCTCAGTTATAACAAAGAAATTAATATGCAACAGCTTTATTCGGGGGCAAAAAAGTTAAACTAAGATTTAAGGAAGTTTTTTCTCATTTTGCAGATTTTAACATAATTAAGAAAACATTAATGTTAACTAGGATGATTATTACATATTGCCCATTTTAACTTCTAAAGATTTCACCACTAATTTATAATCTAAATTAAATAAGCATTTAAAAGCTAAGGTCTCAGAAGAAAATTAAGACAGTACATTACTGACAGTGCAATTTGAGATTGCTTATTTGTTTCTATTTATTCAATTCCATATATGATTGAAACTTAGTATTTTTAGTTTTGATTTGCCATGTTTTCTTTCTAAATTAATATGTCCCAAGAGCTTGTAAAGTTATATCTGCCTAATTCAGTTGCTTTTGATACTTTTTTCCTAGGTTTTTCAGTACTATAGAGCTAAGATAATTAAAGGCCAGAGAGCTGGATTCCATTCTGGCCTGTAAATCTTCAACAGAACTGGTGCTGGAGTTTCAATAACAAAATCATTATTGTGAATGATTACTGAGCCAGAGAAAACTATTGATTGACATTCAGATTCTTAACTGAATTTGCAGATGCTGCGAAGCGAGATTTGGTGGGAGGTCTGTGAGTCATTGAGACAGGATCTTAGTCTCACAGTTTTAGAGAGCTCTCCTTCAGAGACTCACTGCAGTCCAGCATTGCTTTTGGGTTTGGGGAGACAGGGACTGAAGAATCATGCATGAGCAACATGCTCAAGTCTCGTTCAAAGGAACATGAATGCTGTGTTTAAAACAGTAATCCCTTTCACTAATTAACGTGTGATCTGATTGGTAAATGAAGTTTTTGCTACCACAGCTCAAGTATTTTGAGGACCTAAGGGCTTTTATTTTTGAAAGGAACTCTCCCAGGAGAGAGGTAGAGATATATATGATTCCCTTCTAACTCTTAACAAATTATGAAATGTAATCATCTGCTGTGACATGGTTTCCACTGAAGAGCTGGATATACAGTCTGATACAGCTTGGGATTGTGCAGCACGCATGCCATTAGATATACTATACTCTAAGCCATGTGTTAAATTCTATTATGTTCTAAAGAATTAATAAAACCTTTTTGTTTTTGCACAACACTCTGATCTACTCATATTTTTAGTGCACAGAGCCTGTCTTTGGAGCTGAAACTTGCTCAGCCTTGTGGTATATCTTTCATTTCACCTCTAACTTTGTTTCATATAACTTTCCCTGCACTGTCTCTGGGGAAGAAATACACCAGACTTGTGTCCCCCAACAGAGCTGTGGTCTCTAAGGAAACTAGTGCATTAATTAAGGAATAGTATAATGGGTATGGTTTTGTTTTGTTAACCAGTGCCCCAAGGAGCATCGTTTCACTTACTTGAGTATTTTACCCCCTCCCCCCACTAGTAAATATCAGCATTTTTCTGTTAACTGTTCTGTGGCTATGTTCAAAACACAATACTTACAAGATAAAATTTTGTCTTTTGAAATAGCAAGCAAATTGGCACATGAATTTAATTTCTGTAGTAACTTGGCACTGTCTTCTCTGGTTACTGGTTGTTAGCCTCCCCCTCAAAATGTTCTAGTATTGAAGCCAACACCCATGGCCACACACTGGGTGTGCTTGGCAGCTGCAGGGCCCAGATGCCAACCACTGGAATGCATTCTATGTACCAGTGTCTCTGCCTGTGGCTTGGTTTCTTGGCCAGCCTTTAGCAAAGTCTCTTTTCTGGACTCATCTGACTCCAGCGCCTGCTGCTCTTGCAGCTGTGGAACTGAAGCAAAAGCAATTTACAGAAGATCTGTCTCACCGTTCCAGGAACCTCTTGCCTGCACCGTCTCCCAGCAAGATACATTCAGTGAGTCCTTTTAACATGTGAAAGAAAGATGTCCCACCTGCCTGTACTCATGGTGGAGGATTGTGTGCATGGATTGACAGGGGTCTGAAAGGACAGAGCACCCTGGTAAACCTGAGAGACACCGCTGAAAACTACTTTTTAATGTCTCACAATTTCTGTATTAAATGTCTATTTCAAGTTTCTTCTAACTAAGGCCCCTGAAAAGTACAGTATTGGCTCAGCATGAGATATTTTTCATATATGACTTGCATCATTTTCTCCATCAATTAGTGATTATCTAGGCATGAAGGAAGGAAGGAAGGAAGGAAGGAAGGAAGGAAGGAAGGAAGGAAGGAAGGAAGGAAGGAAGGAAGGAAGGAAGGAAGGAAGGAGTAACAGAGAAAATTATATTTTCACAGAAGACCAGTTGGTGTAGTAAAAATTAAAAATACTGCTTATTTCCATAAGTTATTTACTGAGTAGCTTTTTGTAGAATAGTTGTTAATGTTTTATATTTTGTAGTATTTTCAATCTTAATGCTTTCATTGTAGCATTCCACTGTGGTTTCTTTGCTACCCTCTACACTTCCACACTTGCCTGGAAAGCTAGCAGCTCTCTAAAGAGGAACCAAGCTGAACACTGGAGGTGTGTTTGGCTACACACCCACAATACAGAAATTACCTTAGCTGGATTACATGCCTCTGACTGCACTAGAGAAAGACACAGCTTCTGGTGAGAAGCTGCAGTAAGCAAATGAGGATCTATCAAATACTGAAACACTCACCAAGCTGATACTGAATTGCAACCATTGACTGAATTACTTTTAAGTATCTACAACACTACAGAAATTAATTTTACACCCCTAATTTGTGCTTGCTTTGATGTGTACAAGGATAAGTTCATTGAAGGATAATCTTAACTTCCCAGGCTGTGTTTAAGAATGGCTGTAACTTGAGAAAGTGGACAATTAGTTCCACTTTTTAATTGCATTTAAGAACAATTATGTTGACAGTAGAAGAACACGTTGAATACATACATTTTGGGACCTGTGTGCACACAGGATATAAAAGATGTACAAGACATCACTACATGCTCATCTGGGAGCTGTCCTTTAGGGGAAAAAAATAAATGTATGGTATAGACTTAAAATAGTGTTGTTCAAAAATAAAACCAATTATTATGGAACTGATTATTTTCTGCCTTAGCAGTGATACAACTATGTCTTGTAACCACTTCAGAGCAGTATGTATGTAATGTTGGTATTGGTGCCACTGGGAGCACCATTATCTACTGGTGTTATAAGACATCTTTGTGCAGATTTCTCAGCATACCTTTTTCAGTGACTTTTTTAAAAAAATCACGTTAAAATATTAAAATTGGTTAGGACTCTCTAGATTTTATTCTAAGTGAGAGTTTCTCTTTTGATATAGGAAAAAATAGTCTTGTGATTCAGTACAAGGATTGGTAAAAGAGGGAAAAGGTGCAGAAAAATGGCAAGAAGCTAGTGAAAACTTCAAGGGGAAATAAGAAAAAGTAGAAACATGACAACATAGAGAATTCAGTGTAAGTGTAGGTAAGCCAAGGAAATCAAATTACTTGTGCAGGTTGATGTGCTGTAAATCTGCTGAGAAAACCTGTATATTATTACAAACCCAAAGAAGATCCACTCCAATTTTAACACTAATTGAAAAGCAAGCAGTATATTAAGTCACTCTAAGAAAAACATTGACAATAATTTTGGGGCAATTTAGTTTAGGCAGAAGGGATATCAGAAGTGAAGGTGAAGTGTAGAACATAATGGTATAGAGAAAGTCACTTAGACATCTGTATTTTGCTTCTTATTTTCCAAAGAGTATAGCCAGTCAAATCAATAATAAAGAATGAGTATTAGTGAGTGATGTTTTCTATGTAGTGAATGCCTGAAGCATGCTACTGGAGTACCTGCTGAGAAAAAAAGCCTTGCATTTTTTTTTTTGTAAAATGGTTCAAACATTTATTTACTTCAGGCAGGACAAAATCCATCAGATATATCCACCTTTGTAAGAAACACAAGCTAGTTATGGGGTATATTAGTCAAAAAGGTCTGTTATGACATAGCTCTCAATCATCAGTGTTCTCATTCTGTAGAATTTGATTTTCACTATATGTAAGGATATTGCCAATATTGTGAACCTGTTTATCACGATTTATGTTACACACTTTCTCCTAATTTTAATGCCTGCAAAACAAAACTATAGATCTATATAAACATAAGTTTCTTTTCACCAGGTAAAAATGAGCTCAATATAAAATTACTTGAGGGGGCATTAAGTCTGCTTGAAGCTTGTGCCAATTGGTTCCCTTTGACAAGAAGGGTAAAAGAAATAAAAAACTGAATAGTGAATAATCTCAGGGAACTTTTTTTAATTACTCCCCAGTGACAGAAGAGTCAGAGTTCTCATTATATAAGCTTGTTGTGGTTCAACAGATAGGTTCTCTCTCATTTTGGTATTTCAGCTTTTTTTTTTTGAGCCCACTTGCATCTTCTCATGCACAGAGGCATTTGACACATGGTCCAGAGTACTTTACGCAGCAGGAGAGAAATAGAGAACTTATTATAGATGTTACAGAGAAAGGTAGGATTAGATTGCAGGTATATTCTCTTGATTTCTGATATTAGGAGAGCTCATCTCATAAGCAGACCTACTTAATATTTTAAACATAAACCTCTGAGGAACTGATATTCATGTTTCAGTGAGTATCATGACACAAAATATGCTGACATCAGGCCACAAGTGAGTTAGAAAACAGCTTCCTTGCTGATGATAGCCACTGTAATGTTCACGATGACATTTTCTGACTAGTGTATAGAATAGGATCCTAGTCTTAGATAACATATTAATAATGCAGTATTTCAACTCATTCAGAAAAGCTGATCTTCACTTATGGTGGTATCTTAACACTTGCTTGCTTACAGTGTTGTTTGATTTTTAGTACTGTGAAGCAGTCTTTCTGTTCATGCATTTGAAAGAATGAAACAAAATCCCACCAGCATGAAATGGCAGAATGAAGACTTCAGGGTATCCTTGCATTATTTTTACTTCTGTGAAGGTGCATTACTTCAGTGGAATCAATCCTGGTTTCATGCTTTGAATTAGAAAGACTAGGAAAAACAGGCAGTGCGTTTCAACTATATATAATAAAAATCAAAGTGGATATATATCTCTTTTTCATCTCTATTTTTCATACAAATTATTGAGATATACAGTACTGTTCATATCTGAAGGTGAACATTCTTGTTTCTTCTGAATGAAAGTGAAGAATCCCAAGCAACCTACTATCAGAGTAAAATTTTCTTGTGATCCCTAGACAAATTCTCATATCCCAGATGCACAGGTATCCATAAGCAGTTGCACATACGTGCAATGTAGATGTAAATATTCATAGATATTGTATATGTGATGCTCCTACATACACAGTTTCCCACTATGAGGATAGATACTATGTATACATATAGTATTCATACAATATAATAATTGTGTGTACAATATCTTGGTGCTATTAGCTAGTATGAACAGAACATCGTCTGTAAGTTGTGTAATGAAGGCATGGTATTACATGGTAAATATGGAATTTGTTGGATTTACAGCACAGTCAGTTGTAACAGTACAGCTTGGATCCATCTCCTGTTTCTTGGAGGCAGCAATAGTGGTGGGAGTAAATCTTCTGACAAGTCTCAGTAGACAGATTTTGTTCCCATCTTTCTGCTTCATCCCTGCTCATATGCCTCCACACTACTTAGACAAATTACTAGTTTTTCACTTGTCACTTTATCTATTCCTGCCCTGAATCTTAACTGGTTTTTCATCTTCTCTAGTATTCTTACCCTGGAATTTTATGCTGAACGTGCCATGTGTATGCATTTGTGTGCGCATGTGCAACTGCCACAAACTTTTCTTTATATTTATTACATTATTGAACCTTTGACATAAAATGCCTGTTAAAATTAAGGGGCCTTATCTAAGTGCAGTCTTTTAGAGCCCAGCATGGGTTTTACAGCTCACAGAAGCATGTGGTCTGACCCTCTTTTCCTTCTTTCATGGAGGAACATTGCCTAGCAATTGGTGGTATTGTTTACTGGACTCCACATCTCACAAAGCAGTTCAAAACAGAATGCCAAGGAAACTAATGTGCTAGCAGAGAAAAGAATATGAAGAAGTTAAATAGTTAATTTTTAGTAGGCACAAATCACATTTCCATCAAGTGCAAGCAGTCAGCTGTTATTGTAGGTCACTAAGATACAATGAATTATTTTCTGCAGTTCGTGGAAAACATTAGGCAGCTGTAATAAAGTCAATGGTATTTCCTTCCTTACTGAAACATTACTTCAGCAAATCCCCCTGTTTTGTTAAAACACCATTTCATGCTTGATAAAATTTCATTGATTTCTTCTTTAATATTTTTTAATTTCTTTTATTGATTGCTTCAGATAGAGAAAACACTGAGAGAAAAATATCAGAAGTGACTTTTCATATTCTGATGGATGACAATTGATCTAAACCAAAAAGATTGTAAATGGAAGGGGGAAGGGAGCATTTCAGTGGCCTTTATATAACATAGATATTCAGTCCAGGAAGCATACCGCAATATAAATGTCTTTTTAAGACATTAAAGCTTAGGTTAAGCAACAGTCAGATTATTTATACCATAGTTCACCACATTTGTTCTTCCTTACATCTTTATCCATGGGTTATCTGTAGTTACATACAAAGTTATATTTTCAAATTTGAGCTTGCTTTATAAGCTTCTGTTTAAATCCTGCATGAAGTATCTTTAATAAATCCCTTTTGACCAGATAGTAATACATCTTTTATTCTTATTTTCTTTTAAGATCTGATGAACACGAACAATTGAAGGGTTACTTGGAATTCTGAATGAATGGAATAAATGATGGTTTTCTTTTGGGACACTAATCAGTGGTGAATGTCTCACAACATGTGAAATGAAGAATAGACCTTGACTGTACATATGCAAAAACTGTTCAGCCAGCTGGTTGTGCATTATCAAGAAACACTTTTACTTTCTACAGGGAAACAGCAGCCTCAGTGTTTTAAAAATATGCACTGTCCTATGCATTGGCTCACAAACAGTAGCAGCTGGACCTCAAATTAGGTACCCACACTTCAGTAAGGAAACTAACACTACAGCAGAGGAATGAGAAAAATGTAGGAATTAGTAAGGGTTAGAGGGGCATGTTTGGACGAGAAGTTATAGCATTTTCTCTAGCTGGACAGGGACCAGCTTGGATAAAACCTGCAAGGACTTTTGTAAAAGGTTGTATTAACAATTTCATACTCACTTTTCTTCATAACACTGTATTAATAAGATGAAGTTTAACTCCTCTCCTCTCTTTCAAACTATTTTATCTACTATTTTATCTATGTATGTCCAACTGAATACTAATTTAAAAATGCCAGATCACATAGCAAGTCTTCCTGAACATTCAGGGACAGTGTCCTTGATTTTGGAGAACTAGTGACGTTTTATTAAAAAAATATAAAAAAAATCTGAAGTTGATAGTTGCTGGCCCTCTCTTAAGAGGGATTGGTTAATTTAGAAGATATAAAAAAATGGTAAATCATAGATTCTGGACTAGACATGCATCACAAGCAGCAGTTTAAGGGTATACCATCATATATGTACGCATCACATTCAGATATGTTTTCTTCTGATCTTTGTACTCACTGCTGAAATATTCATTCCCTATTACCAGAGTTCTGTTCACATTTATCAGAAGTGATAGTGGTAAGTGGCTCACTCTATATTAGTGCTACTTTCTGTGTTCAGTTCCTAATCTGTTGCATATTTTACAGGGCCTTGAAAGTATATGTGATGAAGTTAGCATAACCAAACATTCTCCTGCAAATCTTTTCTGCTTATTTTTTTCTACACACCATTCAGTTTCTTACTACCTCATTGAGCATACTAATGCAGCTTGCTGTAGTTTCTTAAAAAGAGCTGATCATTGAGAAATTCATCTGCCAGTAAAGCAGCCAACCCAATTGAACTGACCAATTTTAAGGTTGGAGAACTAATAGGAGCAGACTTGAGCCTAGTATGGGGGTCTGCATGGACATACACATACTCTGCTGTACCCTAAAGCAAGCTGAAGAGGTACAGCTGTAGCTTTCAAGGCACAATTGACAAAGCTGTGCCTTGGTAATACATTAATGCATTAACAATACAAAAGACTGCTTATCTATACCAAACATTTCCAGAATATAGGCAAGGGGTTACTAGTCAACTATTTAGTTAAGTCAAGCCAACATGGGAATTATCTGACCTTTGTTACCACTTGCCTTCCACTTATGGTCTAGAAATTATTTTTCTCATTCTCTCTTGTCTCTACCTCATAGTAAAACACTGTTCATGCTATAGCTTTAACACTAAGTATACCCACAAAAAACTGAGAAACTTACCTCTATAGAAAAAAACACTATTAAGTAATATACAATCAACTTTAAATAACAGGTTTTCAGCTTGTCTTAACTAATTTTATTTGCCAATAAGAATGCCTCCATTCTTATAATGAGAGCATTTCAATGTCAGAGCCTTATCTTTCCTGCAAGTAAACTGAGAAACTCATTGTCTTATCAAGGTTAAGATCACTAGAGGTCATTGGATCATTCAGTGTATCACTGATATTAGAAGGACAAAGACCATTGCTCTTCACTCCTTCACCACTGTTCTCTGTCTTGTCTTCAGCTAAACCACATATTCCAAGAAGATATCTGATTGTACTTCAGGCAGATTTCTCAATTTCCCTTAATAGTTTCCTCTCTGTTTAGCTACCACCAATGCATATTTTTGTTATTCTGCTTCTTCATTCTAAGAAGCAGTTTTTCAGCTAATCCAACCCTTTATATATTAATTTTTTTTGCTGTTTCCCAGTCAGGAGGTAGTGTTGTCATATCTTCTTCTTCTATGTATACTTTCTGTGTGATTTAACTGAGCTCTAATCTGGGAACTACAGAAGACATGCATTCTTTTACTAGCTGTCTGTAGCTATTTTCACATAAAATGTCTTTAGAAGCAACCCTTATGATTGGTCTTGGTTTTAGGGGTAAGCAAATGGTGAAAGTTAATTTACACCATTTTAAAAAATAGCCTCTAGAAAATACTGTGCTCAGAGCAATGAATATGAAATGAGCCTTTGTAT